>NW_015175396.1:255453-310775 GCF_001447785.1 Gekko japonicus | reverse complement strand
AACCGGCAGCGAGATCCTCAGTGCCAATTTAGAGCCTGTGGGACCATCACAGCTGAGTCGGGGTAGGCCTGCAATATAGAGGGCCTGGATGCAGTCTGTCCGGAATAAGCCAACTTTTGCTGCATGGTGATTAAAGAGAAATTCCATGTTCAGAGGCAGTCAACCTCTGGGTTCCCAGGGCAGGGAGGCAACATCAAGGGGAAGGGTCTTCGTCTCTATGCCCTGTTGCTGGCCCTCCAGAGGAACTGGTTGCTCACTGTGTCAGCCAGGATGCTGGACTGGATGGACCCCTGGTCTGACCCAGCAGGGCTCTTCTGATGTCCTCATTTGGGCCTTGGCCTCTGTGCCCTGTTGTTGGCCCTCCAGAGGAACTGGTTGGCCACTGTGTGAGACAGGAGGCTGGACTGGATGGACTATTGATCTGATCCAGCAGGGCTCTTATGTTCTTTTGTCATTTAACCCAGTCCAGTGATCGCTTCCAGCTCAAGAAACCATGGAGGCTCTGTAAAGGAAGGTTCTGAGCCCTAGAACATGACAGCATTCATTATCACCAGTTCACCCTGGAAACCGAAATGATGTCTTTACCCCATCCCCCAATCCTGTTAGGGAGAGGAGATAGGGTTCCCTACTCTGAGTGGTTTCCCTGCCAAACGTACGGGGAGTGGCAGGGCCTTTTGTGTTGTGGCTTCTTGCCTGGCTTCCTTGCCAGACTGATTCCCTTCTGCCCATTAAAAGGTTTGCAAAGACCTTCACAGCAGGTGTCCCCAGTCCTTTTGAGCCTGTGGGCACCTTTGGAATTCTGGCACAGGGTGGTGGGGGCAACCACAAAACGGCTGCGACAAAAATGGCTGCCGCGGGAGGCGGAGCCAACCACAAAACAGCTGTGGCGGGAGGTGGAGCCACTGTCCCCCCGAAGAAACCCAACGTGCAGGGAAGAAAAGGGGGAAATTTAAAAAATACAGCGGGACAAAGGAATGAAAGAGAATAAAAGAAACGCTGTGGCGGCAGCTGCCACTGAAACAGTGTTGTCTTAATCTGCATAGCCAATTATATCTCCAGTGGCCAATCAGAAGCTCTGCTGGGCAAGAGCCCCAACCCTTGGTGGGTGCCAAGGAAGGTGCTGGTGATTGTGGGCACCACGTTGGGGACCCCTGATGTATAGGGAAGCCTTTGTGATTCCACAGTTGTGGCTTCTCTGTCACTAATGTAAATTTATGGTGGCTTTATTCATTTATTGCCATTTAAAAACTTTATATTAAAGTTACAACAACATTCCATTCACAAATAAGATGAATCGAAATGACATATTCTTAAAGAGGATATACAGTAAACCGTTGTAGGATAGAAACAAAGCAGTAATTTTCTAAAGGATAGAAAGTAAATCCTTACAGGCTCATCCAAAAGATGTGTGAGTCAGATAGGAAGTGAAGCTCTGTCAAACAAGAGGCCGTGCGTCAGAGCAAAGGGTGTATTGAAAATGTGGCCGCGCGTGGTAGCTCGGAGGAGGTCCCGGCCCGCCATAAACTGCAGTACTGGTGGTCCGAGTGAGAACAAATTTGGAATAAATCTTAGTGGATGGAGCCAAACAGTGGCTGTGGTCACACATGCTAAATAATCCACTTTCAATCCACTTTAAATGCCCTTTCGAATGGGATTTTGCCGGTTCACACAGTAAAAATCAAGTCGGAAAGTGGATTGAAAGTGGATTATTGAGTGTTCTGTTTTTGTTCTAAGCAGTTGGTGATCTTGCTCGTGACAAATTGGTCCCAAATTTTGTCATACCAGGCAGAGTCAGGGGTGGGCTTTATTTTTTTTTAATAATGCTACCACCAACGGAACGATGGCACTATTATTAAAATAAACAAAGCCATCATAATCTACATTACTTAATAGGGAAGCCATACTTAACTCGTGGAACTCAAGATAACAGGGTGCAGCGAAGGACCACTGCCTTTAGCCGACTTTTAAAAGGGAATTAGATTCACAGAACGTGAGGCCATCAGTGGCCTTATTACCTCTGATGGCGCAATGGAACCTCTGTGTTCAGAGGCAGTGTACCTCTGAATATCAGCTGCTGAGGAGGCTTTGGCCTCAGCACTTGGCGACCATGGGAAACGGGATGCAGAGGGACATGGCTTCCCTTTGCGTTCAGCACCATCGCACTGAACGCTCTGGTTTTTCCTCCCGCCCAGGAGATCATCAACTTCAACTGCCGGAAGCTCGTGGCCTCCATGCCCCTGTTCGCCAACGCGGATCCGAATTTCGTGACGTCCATGCTGACCAAGCTGCGTTTCGAGGTTTTCCAGCCCGCGGACTACATCATCCGGGAAGGCACCATCGGGAAGAAGATGTACTTCATCCAGCACGGGGTGGTGAGCGTGCTCACCAAAGGCAACAAGGAGACGAAGCTGGCGGACGGCTCCTACTTTGGAGGTCAGCCGGCAGCAGCAAGGCCTCGGGTTCTCCCTTTTTTAACGGGGGGCGGCTGGAGAGCACCGTGGCTGCCTTCCACATAGGAAACCTTTCCCCCCTCCGCCTAGTTCTGTGCAAAATGTCCTGCAACAGAAGTGCCCCGCACCAAGATCCCAGCACCAGTTTGGTGTAGTGGTTAAGTGCGCGGACTCTAATCTGGGAGAACCGGGTTTGATTCCCCACTCCTCCACTTGCACCTGCTGGATGATCTTGGGCAAGCCATAGTTCTGATAAGGGCTGTTCTTGAAAAAAAGAGCAGTTTCTGTCAGAGCTCTCTCGGCCCCACCCACCTCACAGGGTGTCTGTTGTGGGGAGGGGAAGGGAAAGGAGTTTGTAAGCCGCTCTGAGACTCCTCTGGGTAATGAAGGGCGGGGTATCGATCCAATCTCCTCTTTTTCTGTGCAACTATCACTAACCCATGTCTGACACTGGGTATACTCTTTGACTGACCCTGGACAACCCTGTGTGACTCTGCTCTCAGAATTAGGGCCAAACCAGATGTGATCCTCCATGAATGCAACTCCCACTGCCCCCCCCTTTAAATAGGAAGCGCATGTGAAGCTGATTCACATCAGGACTGCAGTGGGAGGGAAGGGGGTTGGGGTTAAGACACAGCCTAGCTCAATCTCATCAGATCTCGGAAGCTAAGCGGGGTCGTCCCTGGTTAGTGCTTGGGTGGGAGACCACCGAGGAAGGCCAGGGTGGCTACGCAGAGGCAGGCAATGGCAGACCACCTCTGAACGTCTCTTGCCTTAGAAACCCCCACCAGGGGTCCCCAGATGAGGCCTGAGGGCACTTTATACACACTCATCTGTGGGGCAAACAGCAATTCTGTGAGGTTGTTTCAGGTTGAGAAAACAAGGCAGGTGGGAAGCCCACAAGACCAGGCTGTGAAATGCAAGACCCATGCTCAGCACAGCTGCAGAATTTCTTCAGATGGGAGAGGGCAAGGCATGTCGTGATCTCCAACTCCCACCAGCTTGGTGGAGTTCATTAGTATGCACGGGAAGCACAGACTGAGCCTCGGCTGAACCTTAAAAGCAGAACCCCCAAGTGGCTAATTAGATGAGCTAAACGATGGATGGAGGAAGGTGAACTCAACGCAGAAATTGCCAGGTGGAGGTTTATCCCTGTTAAAGCACAAAGAACCAGAGTAGTTGTATAATTGCATTTGCAGTAAATAATAAAATGCCACAATTAATGCATCATTCAAAAACGCAATCGAGGCCACGCTAATTGTTAGGGATGCTGTCAAAGTGATAGCAATTCAACCTCCAGTGAACAGTTTCGTCCTACTGCAGTAGCCGCCACTTCTTTGGAGTGTGTTTTATCTGCTAAATTAACCGCATTTACAACAATGTTTTGATGCATTAATGTACGTTAATTACTTCCTGACACTGAGCGGGGGGAGGGGGGGTTGCGCTTTTATGTTGATCTTTTAAGTGTTTTGTTGGGACTGTAAGGGTGGCGTATAATTACCGTTTTCACTGCAGCCTTGACTGCGTTCTTCAATACATATCATCGCTATAATTCTTTTGGCAATATAAGTAATTGCATAATCATGTTTCTTTGTCCAGAGTCTGGCTTTGTGACACACCCTTCCCTGGCTAATCTGACAAACAGGCAAGATTTCACATATCTGTTTGTCATTATTTTGATTCAGTCCTCCTGCCCCCCTTTTTTAAAATTTGCAAGCATGGAAACATGCAGCTATTTAGATGTCCCGGCAGATGCCCAAGGAAGCCCAACTGGGTGGCTACGCAGAGGCAGGCGGTGGCAAACCACCTCTGAACGTCTCTTGCCTTGGAAGCCCCCATGTGGGGGTCGACATGAGTCGGCTGTGACTTCATGACACTTTCCGCCCCTACCGCCACAGATGCCCAGTGGGGGTCTCATGTCAGCAGACACACAGACCCTGCTGCGGATACAAAGAAAAGTGGGTCGGCGCAGTCCCCACTGCAAAAAATTGCATCCACGTTGCTTCTTCTTATATCCTAGAAATCTGCCTGCTGACCCGCGGCCGGCGCACGGCGAGTGTGCGAGCCGACACTTACTGCCGCCTCTACTCCCTCTCGGTGGACAACTTCAACGAGGTGCTCGAGGAGTATCCCATGATGAGGAGGGCGTTCGAAACAGTGGCGCTGGACAGGCTCGACAGAATCGGTAAGTGGTGACCGGGGCTCTCCGGCGGGACTGCGCGTCGGTTGCAGCCCCGTGCAAGTGCAAGGAAAGGAATCGGGTTGAGTGCTGGATGCAGGACGCGGCATCCCCAGATTATCGAGATTTTATAAAACCCCAGGTTTTTAGTTCTTAGGGGAGCATAAAGACATGACCGAGTTGAGTGGAGAAACCTTTGAAGTTAACAGTAGGCTTGGGTGGCAAAGCTGTTGGTGTTGGTCGATAGGAAACTGTCGGGGGCTTGGATGAGAACATCTAGAGCTGCCTTATGCTGAGCCAGAGCACACCGTTCTTCCGACAGAAGCTCTCTCCAGGATCTCAGGTAGAGAAAGATCTTTCCTACCATCTGTTACCACTGGAGATGCCAGGAAATGAACCTGGGACCTTCTACATCCAGGCACACAGGCTGGAGACTCTGCTCTTGCCACTGGATTTATGATTCCTGTGGGCTTCCCTTCTAGTCATAGGGAAGTACTAGGAGCAGAATGAATGATGCCCTGTATACACTGAATTTGCATAGCACCAATGCAGAGCTGTAGGTTTCTTGTTAAGGACAAAGGTGGTGCAGCCCTAGCTCTCAGTTTGGCGGAGGTGGGCACCTTCTGTTCCCTTCCCCCATCTCGACTTGAGAGCTGCTACGCGTGTTACCTACATCTGCTGCTTTTGAAAATCCCTTTAAAATCAGCCCAGATTTTTTTATTTTAAATCTACTGGAGAAGATCCCAGAGCGGCTCAAAATAACCTGACAGAATACGATACAAACCTTTAAAAAGTCTATTTCTAAAGCTAATAAAATCCCCTCAAAACATCAGTTTCTATCAGCTTACAAGTCAGCTTCAGGAAACGTTTGGGGGAAATATTCCGTACCCTCCGCCCCAACAACAACAACAAAACCCTGCCACTGTGAGAGGACTTAAACCAGTTAACTTCTGCATTTGTTGTTCAGTCGCACAGTCGAGCCCGACTCTCCGCGACCCCATGGACCAGATCACGCCAGGCCTTCCGGTCTTCCGCCGTCCTCTGAAGTTTGCTCAACTTCATGTTCGTTGCATCTATGACACTGTCTAACCCTCTCATCCTTTGCCGTCCCCGTCTTCTTTGACCTCAGTATTATATCCTGGAGTTCTACATACTAAGAGGACTGGATACTTAAGGGGAGACGTCCACCCTGACTTCAGGCAGCAAACTCAACAGAGCTTTACCCAAAGTACACACCCTCCTATTCTACCCCCCCCCCCAACTAATTTAGGCCTTCTCCAGAAGATTGCCAAGGGGGAGTTGTATTTAGTCTGCTCTGAAGAAATAAAACAGAAGTCCAGTGGCACCTTAAAGCCCTAACAACATTATCTGAGGCTGTGATTCAAGAGAGATCATACCGAAGGAAATGCGGTCGGTCCTTAAGTCGTCTCCATAGGGCTGGAAACGGGATGCGATGCTCTCTGGCCAAACAGAGTCCGTTCTCCCGGCTGGTGTGAAATGGGGAGTCTGCTTTTTGACCACAGCGTCCCTTGGCATGCTGCTCTCCAGGCACCTGTGCTTGAGCGCCTCTCTCAGGGGGCACGGCACTCGGGCACAGAGGGAAGGTGGAGGGGAGCGATGGACCACTGGATGCGTTTCAGAGGAGGAGCAGCCCTGTTGATCAAAACACAAAGCCTACAATGGAGGAAAGAAACAAGGTTTACCGCAGGTTCCGCGAGGGCCCCGTTTTGGCACAAAGGGGGTCGTGAGCAGCCCTGCTTTGGGGGAAATAATATACAGGTGCCTGTAGCATAAGTGGGCAGAGAGTGCCCTCCAGAGGCATCCATTTGGAAGCATCATTTTCATTTCTCACAAAGCAGCTAAACCCTTGCCAAAGGCAGGGAGAGCTGTGGATGCTGGGCACCGTCTAGTGGAAATCAGACCATATTTTTTGGGGGGGGGAATCCCACCCCTTCCCCCTTTCTTTAATGTAAAAAGGGGGAGCATTTCATTAGTCTCGTCGCTGCTGTAGCACTTAAGTGTGCCTACCGTTTGGTAGCTCAGGCCCTCCGTTTGGGCTCATCTGACACGGGGTGAAAGATAGGCTCGGGAAAGGAAAATGAGTTTAGGAACACACAATGGGAGCCGTGGAGGGAAGCCACAAAACTGCCCGTGGTGCGTCCCGAGGGGTTTCTGTATTTTTTCCCTGCATCCCATCTCCACAATGCTCTCGTCCCTCTTCGCCACCCGAGAGCCGCAGAGCTGCTGCTGTTTCGAGAGACGGGCATCCCGGAACAATGTGAGAATACAAAAGGTCCCAGAGGAGGGAAGGACCGTGGCAGCCTGAATTCTTAAAGCTCGGGGCCGAGACGGATTGGAGAG
The DNA here is from genome assembly GCF_001447785.1 of Gekko japonicus. Lineage (NCBI taxonomy): Eukaryota > Metazoa > Chordata > Lepidosauria > Squamata > Gekkonidae > Gekko > Gekko japonicus. Next base: position 303,785 of record NW_015175396.1, on the reverse strand, counting down.
AGACGGCCAGAGCCAGCAAGCACAATGACACAGTTAATCACAAGCTGGAGCCTGTGCAGGAAGTTAGCCACTGAAAGGGAAAAAAATTGATTATTTGATACGATTGTTATGGAATACTCATTTTTTTAATGAAACTGCATTGCTTTTGTGTGTTATCTCCAGGCCGCTTCGAGCTGACTTTGCCATTTTTTTAAAAAAAAGGCACGATTGTTATGGAATACTCATTTTTTTAAATGAAATCGCATTGCTTTTGTGTGTTATCTCCAGGCTGCTTCGAGCTGACTTTGCCATTTTTTTTAAAAAAGGAGTCCTGCACATTATTTTTCGTTTTAATGTACCAGAATTCTGTGCATAATCTAGAACTGCCTTTGAAAGGCAGCATATCATAAGCCGTCTGGTCCAGCATCTTTTACCTCCTACGGCGAAGTCCCTGGAAGGCCTACAAGCACAGCACAGACTCCAAAGCCTGTTGTCGCCTCCCCTAATTGGTGTTGAGAGATACACTGTCTTTGAACATGGAGGCTCCATTTGACTCCACCATGATTTTTGCTAGTCCCTCCCTTTTAAAGGCATTTAAGCGAGTGGCCATGACTGTATTTCGCTGCAGTGAATACCATTAAGTTAATTTCACATCGCAAAAAAAAGTGCTTTCTTCTCTCTGTTCGGGATCTACTGCCAGTTCAGTCCTAAATGGAAATGCTTTATTCCTGACGTCCGCGGTTGTATTTCCCCTTGCAGCCGGGGGACGGGAAGAGGTCTGCGGCCGTCCCAAAGCGTGTGGCTGTTGCAGTGGAAGGGCAGGGGGACCTCGTGACCTGGGACTCAAGCCACACCCTGCAACCGGATCGTCACCGTGTTCTCAGCCATTCTCCAAGACGGCTTTTGGTGACTGGAAAGCAGAGGGTGGCAACTGAGACGTTGTGGATTTTGCGCCAAAGGCCCCGCGCGTTAAGCGCACACAATTTGAACACGGACTGGTTCTGCTCCACCAAAACGGCCACCAAGCAGTATTGCCCAGAAGTGGACTCAGCAGATCCTGGGGATTAGCTGGGGATCAGCATCGGACCCCCCTCCGGGGAAATTCGGCTGCCTGTCAGCCTTGCTGGAACACAAAAGCGAAGGGGTTTTTTTTTTGGTGGGGGGAGAACTTTGCTGTGCCCAGGAAGTCTGTCAGTCAGCAAAGATTATCCAGGAAGATCAGACGCTGACTCTTGGCCCTGACCTGGATAGAGCCCAGGCAAGCCCAGTCTCGGAAGCTGAGCAGGGCCGACCCTGGCAAGTACTGGAATGGGAGACCTCCAAGGAATACCAGGGCTGGGAGGCAGGGGCAGGCTATCAAGCCACTTCTCTGAATGTCCTCCCTGCCCCAGTAGGAGTCGCCAGAGGTCGCCATGACTTCCAGGCACGGGCACACACACACACACAAATACAAAAATACCCCAAAGAAGAAGCTGACTCTTAGATGATCATCTGGGAGCTGACTTCGTACTCTCCCCCCCCCCCCCGCCCTGGGTTGCGGCAACATTGGAACCTAGTGAACTTTCCCCAGAAGCTGACTCCCCCCCGATGGGGTACCAACTGGGAGTTGGTTTCTGATCCCCTGCCACCGGTGTGCCGCTCCTGGGTGGCACCAAAAACGTTGCCATCTCCCAAACAGCCAATCGATTCGTTGGGTGCCGAATCACATGCGGCAAACCGCCTGTGAGCACAACCAGCGGGTCCCCCAGCATCCCTGGCGGCAGCACCAAATTCCCGTGAGCGACAGCCAACAGCCTCAGGCAGGTGTCTGCCCCGTCACTCCACACCTAGAACACTTCACTTACCCGGCTGGGCCGCCCACTGGCAGAGCTTTTTTCCTGCCGTGCCAACGTAACATCCTCTCGAAGGGCAGAGGGGCACCTTGCTCCAAAGGAAAGAAGGCAGTCGGTATAAGTAAGAAGAAATAGAATCCGCAGTTTTATCCATTGCGAGCAATTCCCAAATCTTAGTGAACCACCTCATAATCAAGATGGGAGAAGGATCTTTCCAACTCACTGCTATAATCATTTTGGCTGCTAAGAAAAGCATAGAAATCAACTCTCTACGTATCTGAGGGATTTTGCTGTTTCTCCAGAGGTCTAACAAAATTAATTCAGGTGAATTGTCTAGATGTTTTTGTGTTTATTTAAATTTGAAAACTAATAAAAATATTTTAAAAGAAAAAAGAAGAAGAAGAAATAATAATGGGGAGTACTCGAGGAGATTATTGTGGCAGAGACACAAACTGTTCCCTCTTAAAACCCCCACCCCCCCGCTCTTAAGACTCAAGCCTATTCCGTTTTTCCTTTTGACACAGTCCATGGGTTCCAAAATGGCCCAGCTGAAAGTGGAGACGTGATTCTAACTCTCCTGTGTTCATAACTGGGATCATGGCTTGAACGTGTCCCCTCTCATTACACGTCACTGAAGGCTTTACTTTACTTGCTGCATTTGTTTACCCTGCGACAACCGTCGTTTGCCAGTTTAAAAGCCACAACTTTGTTTGTTCTTTTGTTTAAAGACACATTAGGTGGGGAAACCCCTTGTTTTACAGTGATGTCAGCAGTAAGGCCAGAATACTCTTCGGCAGGTGCTGCGGGGTGCTTAACTTATTTAGAGAGGACAAGTTGATTCGTTTAAATGATTTATATGCGCCCCGTCAGCCGTCAGCTTCCCCAGGCGTCCAAGATAAAACCACAAGGATGAAATATCAAAAGCGTCTTCTGAAATCGCCTCACATCGTGTCAAACCATTCCTCGGCTGACCACAGTAAAACATTGAGCTGTACTAAGCTGAGGGGGCACGGTCGTTTTAAACGTCTGCCGGCCAGGTCCAAGCCAGACTCCTGCAGCAGCACAAAAGGGGCCGGGTACTTGAGGGGGTGGCAAAATGCCAGGAACCAGCCCTGCGGTGCAGCACGGTGGGAAGAAAGGAAAATAAGAAACAACCCCCCCCCCCCCAAAACAACTAAACAAGTCAACCAAACGCCTAAGTGACCAAACATGTTTTGAACCCGGCACCTGAAAGTCAGAAGATCAGGGCCCTGGGGGAGACTGCTGAGAGGACTGCTTAGGTGTAAGGAGTCACTACGAAAAAGACCCTGCCTCTGGCACCTGGAAGGGGGGGGGGTGATGAACTGGATCCTCAGGCAGGCATGCCAGCTGCAGTTCTCCAGAGAGGCCCAAAGGAGTCCACACAACAGCACACTTAAAAATAAAAGCAGATCTCATAAAAGAAGTGTCGTAAAGCGACAGAGTCAAATTTTCTGTGTGTGTGTGTTTGTGCACGCACGCAAGCAAAAATCATGCTCTGAAGACTATCCGGCACAGAATTCTTCCAGTAGGCTGGCAGAGGATTCCAAACAGAAAGACAGAAATAAATACGGTAGATCATTCAGTACGGGACGTTTAATGAATCTCTTCCGGCAGTGAAACGAGGGCACGACACAACCCAGTTAACAGAATACGGGGCAAATAAAAGGCGCTTTCACCCAGCACCTGAAACTGCAGAAGCTTGGCGAGGTGAGCATTCCACAGCTGAGATGGCACCGCTGGAAAGGAGGGGTGTGGCTGGTTGCCGTCTCCTTCCCTTCAGAATGGGGGCACAGAGAGGGGCTGCCCTGTCCTGGACGGCCCAGGCTGGCCCGATCTTCTCAGATCTCAGACACTAAGCAGGGTCAGCCCCGGTTAGTACTCGGATGGGAGACCACCAAGGAAGCCCAGGGTCACGGCGCAGAGGCAGGTGATAGCAAACCACCTGTGAACCTTCTGGGAAAGCCGAAAGGTTACCATAAGTCGGCTGTGACTGGCTGGCACTTCCCACCACAGAGAGGGGCCTCCGGTATGGAATACTAGCTAGCAAACAGATTTATATAGAAGTCAAAGGCTGTTCAACTGCTCCGGTCCCAGTCTCTCGAGAGGTTTGAATCGTGCCAGAAAATAGACTGGCGACCTGTCAAGACTCCCCGGCCGAGTTACTCTCAAGCACACTGTCTCTGGCAGTGAAGAGCTTTATTGAGTTACACAGGTTCCAGGCATGGACAGTACTGTGTCAGTTCTAAAGCTTTTTGGCGGGTACAGGCATACATATAGGAAGTTAAAACTATAACCCCTCCTAAGGCCCACGTATACGTCACCTCACGCAGCCAAGCTCCCTGTGTCTCTACCCCCCCTTCTCACGGGGATATACGATCCCATTATCTACTACACAAGCTGGCATTGGAAGCTTCAAGGACGTCTCCCTCTGAACCGGGGAGAGGCGCATCTTCAGGAAAAAGTGCCACCGTCTCATACACACCCCACACTCAATCCCCCCCACCTGAGGAATTCCCCACCCCCAGTGTCGATGGCAGACTATCTGAAGTGAAGCATGGCTTGACACAACCCCAAAATAGTACCATATGATCTTTACAACATACACCAGATCTGTCAATCATTCAAAACTGGCATTGGAAGCTTCAAGGACGTCTCCCTCTGAACCGGGGAGAGGCGCATCTTCAGGAAAAAGTTCCACCGTCTCATACACACCCCACACTCAATCCCCCCCCCCACCTGAGGAATTCCCCACCCCCAGTGTCGATGGCAGACTATCTGAAGTGAAGCATGGCTTGACACAACCCCAAAATAGTACCATATGATCTTTACAACATACACCAGATCTGTCAATCATTCAAAACTGGCATTGGAAGCTTCAAGGACGTCTCCCTCTGAACCGGGGAGAGGCGCATCTTCAGGAAAAAGTTCCACCGTCTCATACACACTCCACACTCAATCCCCCCCCCACCTGAGGAATTCCCCACCCCCAGTGTCGATGGCAGACTATCTGAAGTGAAGCATGGCTTTACACAACCCCAAAACGGTACCCTATGATCTTTAGAACATACACCAGATCTGTCAATCATTCAAAACTGGCACACACTTGGACAACCTTTCCTACACGGTTCTCCTCTTCCCCTTTGTATTTTTTAAAATTTATTTACCCACTCAGGTTATTCAACACTTCTTCGTGTGTCGAGCTCAAAACGGCTCATTTATCATAAGTGGAATCAAAAATAGAAAACAGTGTAGAAAACAGGGGGAGGGGAGGGGCCGCAGCTCAGTGGGGAGAGCAGACGATTTGAAGGCAGAAGGCCTCTCCGGTTAAGAGGACCGGGTGGCAGGTGATGTGGAAGACCTCCCACCCGAGACCCTGGAGAGCCGCTGCCAGTCTGAGTACTGAGCGTGATGGACCCAGGGGGTCTGGTTCAGTATGAGGAAGTTCCGTGTGTTCACTTCCTGGGGGGAGAGGGGTGTGTGGCTCAGCGACAGATGATCTGTTTAGCAAGCAGAAGGCCCCAGAATCAATCCCCAACATTCCGGTCAAATATAGAATCAGGTGATGGGGAAGACCTCTCCCTGAAACCCTGGAGAGCTGCTGCCGGTCTGAGTAGACAAGACTGGCTTCGCGTGTCTGTTCATGTGTTTGTTAAAAACAGCAAAACAATGGATAGAAATGCAATATTAAAAAAAGAAGAAGCAACAACTAGCCCAAAAGGTATAAAATTTAAGGTAACCAGAAGCGAACGGTGGTGTGGGGCCCTAAAATAATTTCAGCAAGGCCCTTAGAGCACGCTAACTGCACCCAGTGCCCAGAGGTGAGTGGACCAGGGCAGGAAGGTTGACACGGGCATAACACTGCTGGAGTTTAAACAAATGTCCAGCTTCCCTTTCCTTGGAGGCGGCTCCCGATTGATAATGCCACTCGTCTGTTCCTCCGTAGGTAAGAAGAACTCCATCCTCCTCCATAAAGTCCAGCACGACCTCAACTCCGGAGTCTTCAACTACCAGGAGAACGAGATCATCCAGCAGATTGTGCAGCACGACAGAGAGATGGCCCACTGCGCCCACAATGTCCAGGCGGCGGCGGCCGCTGCCTCCTCCCCCACGCCTGTCATCTGGACCCCCCTCATTCAGGCCCCGCTGCAAGCGGCCGCCGCCACCACCTCGGTAGCAATAGCCCTCACTCACCACCCTCGCCTTCCGACCGCCATCTTCCGTCCTCCGGTGTCTGTCCTGGGTTCTTTGGGGCAGCAGTCGAACCAGACTCCTCGGCATCTGAGACGGCTCCACTCCTTGGTGTCGTCGGCGGGGCCTTCCGTCGTGGGCTCCCCTTCCAGCACGCCGGGAGCAGAAACTCTCTCATCCTCCTCCTTCCAGATCCAGCAGCTGGCGGGCTTCACGGCCTCGGCCGGCTTGGGCCACTTCCACCGGGCCTCCGCTGGCTCTCTGTCTGCCGGTTCGAGCCGCCAAGCCTTGGGCAGCCCATTGTCTGTGGGATTAAATCCCCAAGAGCAGGGAGGGCCTTCCGACGCCCTGGAAGGGCCCGCTCACCAGCAGGATCCCGAGTCCGACAGCAACCTGCTGAGTGGCTTTGGCCCCTTCCAGAAAGCCCCCGAGAGCTCTCCATCCAGCGCCTTCACCCGGCCGCCCTCAAATTCGCCCGGCAGCCCCCTCGGCCACCTGAAGCCCGCTTGCCGGCCACTCCAGGCGGGGCAGTCACAGCAGCTCTCAGGAACTGGAGCCCTGGGAGGGATGAACCCCTTCCCGCCCCCGCCTGGTTCTCCGTCCTCTAGCTTCAGCCAGCTGGCCCAGGGAATGGGAGGCTCCCCGTCAGGCTTGTGCCAGAGCCCCCCGCCAAGTGCATTAGGACCTTCTGCTGCGCCTGCTGCGACCGCAGCTCAGATGCACCACGAAAGGTCACCCTTCGCCTCTTTGTCTCCCTTGAAACAGCCTGGCGTCGCCCCTTCTTTCCACCCGCCTTCAGGCCTTAGTCCTCCTAGTCCGAGCCCCGCAGCCAGGACTTTCCCGGGTGGCCCTTCCGGGGCGCTGGGCTCTCACAGGTCTCTGCTGCCGCCACCTCAGTCCTCCAGCCCCCCTCCGCCTGCCCTTCCGCCCAGGAGCACGCCACCGCGTCCGCCCGGACGATTCACCCAGGACCTCAAGTTGATTTCTGCTTCCCAGCCATCTTTGCCCCAAGGAGCGGCTCAGACTTCAAGCCAAGGCTCTCCTCGTTCCTCCAGGGAGTCTGTTTCTAGCTTCTCGTCCTTCTCTGGAGGAGGAGGAGGGACCAGACCTCTCGGGAAGCCATACAGCTTTGCGCCAGGGAGAGTGACTCTGCCGCGCCACATGTCCTCAGGTTCTCTGCCTCAGCCGCCCGCACTGGAGGCCAGTCCCGCCATTTCCCCGTCTCTGACTGCTGCCGAAGGGAGGAAAGGATCTATAGGGCTCACGGGAGATCGAGAACCGATCCGATCTAAACTGCCTTCCAATTTGTGAGACGCTCCCCCGCCCGTCCCCGCTGCCCCGCGGAGCTGTTTATTTCATTTGTGCTTTTCAGATCCCCCTCCGCAGACTTTTACACATCGAGTCATTTCTCCTTCCTTTCTTTTTCCTTGCGTTCTAACTATAATTAGAGGTTTGGGGTTGTTTGATTTTTTTTTCTCAAAAAAACTAACAACAAAAAAACAAAAACAAAAAAAGAGAGAAGATAACCAGGTATTCTTAGAGCTATAGATTTTCAGTCACTTTCTTTTATAGAATATTTTACTACATAGAGCAAAAGGCTGAAGGGGAAAATTAACTGATATGCGGCAAGGCAGAAATAAGGTGTGCACCCAGTGACCAGCTATAGAGGTACCAAAATTGGCTTGCTGTGGGGGGACCGTGCCCAAGTCTATATGTTCAATAGCGAGGTCCCTGGGTTTAGTCAGTAAAGGGGGCGCGGGGGGGGGGGAGTTTCACGGTTTGGTGTTCACAACCTCAGTTTGTGATTAGACCTGAAGGAGAGAGAAGTGAGAACTCAGAAGGTGTTTATTAGAAAGGGTATTCCTTCCATCAAAAGGAATGAGATTAACCTAACCAATACCTAACTGGTGAAATGTGGTAAAATGCAGGTCGAATGGCTTCCATATCCCACAGGAATCAGCGTCCCCAGAGCCGAAATACAAATCCTACTGGAGGGAAGCAGCACGTGAATCTGAGTGAGATTGTTGGAAGTCAGTACTAAGGAACAAGAGTTCAAATATAATCAACTCCCCCCTCCTAATCTGAATTCTGTAAAACACTTACTTTGGAAAATTAGCCATTTGAGACACAGAAGACAATTTGGAATTCGGAGATCTGCAAAAGTTGTGTTACGATTTTATTTCAGTGTGCAGCATTACTCATACATGGGTTGATTTCGCAAGCCCCAGGTGGTAGACTCCTTCTGGACAACTGAAACTATGTTCTGCGCAATCCCGTGCATGTTTACTCAGAAGTAAGTCCTACCGTGTGCTGTGGGGCTTACTCCCAGGTAAATCTGCATAGGATCACAACCTTAAGTGTTCTTTCCTTGATAGGGCGCTGTTGGCCAAGGAGTTCTTTTTTTTTGTCCTACCAGCAATGCTCCCTCTAAGCTGTGGAGTCTTGTGAGCAAAAATTCTACTTTATGAGCCACTGGCATTAAAGTTGTGAATGAACGATTTGGCGATTTGGCTCCTGCGTAAATTAGTTTGCTCTGGAGTCATCCTTTCTGAGCTGAGACAAAAATGTGTGAGCCGGAGGCTAAAAACCTGCGAGCTAGCTCACACTAACTCAGCTTAGGGGGAACACTGCCTACCAGTGTTTGGGCAGCAAGGAGGAACCCTTGGGAAACCGCAGCGAGATGGTAAAATAGCGTACCTGTCTGTGGAACAAGGGCAGGGAAACTGTGCAAGGGCTCCCCCGTTTCGTTGTCTGTTCATGGTTGGATGTACCGCACTGCTGGATAGGCACACGTCCGTGGGATTCTCGGCTTGTCAACGGGGGCTTTGACGCTCTGCTTTGTCTGTACTAATGTCTCGGTTGTGGGGAACCATTTGCTGAAGAGGGCTAGGAAAATGGTCCAGTAAAAAAACAAAAATGTGGATTTGATCCTGGTTTTTCGTGGTGGCATTAAGAGAGCGCCCTTCTGCTGCACAGCAAAGGAGGAGGAACGCCCCCCCCCCAATCAGGAATTTGTGACCCTCCTCTTCACCAATTTATTTTTTTGTTAAAGAAAAACACAATTAGCCGTTGCACCAGCCCTGCCATACATGCATTTCTGCCCTATTTTGTAAGGGTCGGAGAAATCGGACTTTTACTGTATATGATTGTATGAGCAATAAAACTCCTGAAGTTCCACAACTGCTGAGCGAAGCTGGAAGGGTCCTGGACGTTCCTGTCGCTCGATTTGGCGCTCCCCTAATCAACAAAGGTGAGTGTGACCCAGAAAGATCCCTTGGTGGAGGCTGACCAGCCAGGTGGGTACGATGGACACTGCAGGCTCCGAGCTCTGCTCCATTCAGGTCTGTTTCTCCTTCCTCCCAAGATACTTTCTTTTGTCTCACTGTTAAAAATGCAAAACGCAGCCCTGACCTGGATAGCCCAGGCGAGCCCAATCGCATCAGAGCTCGGAAGAGAAGCAGGATCGACTCTGGCAAGTCCTTGGATGGGAGACCTCCTTGGAATACCAGCAGTCCGGAGGACGGGGGCAGGCTTTATTCAGCCGCCTCTCTGAATATCCCCCAGGCCTCCAGTAGGGGTCAGTCAGCAGAAGTCGCCATGACTTCCAGGTGCACACACACACACACACGCACATATGAAAATACAACAAAATGCCCCTACCAAGCCTTTTATAACCATCCCCCCACATCCCTCTTATTCCAGGTTCTTCTTTACTGCTCCTTTGGTCACGGGAAAGGGGGGCGGGGAAGGACAAGATCCCTTGCAGCGGTGCCAAATCCCACAGGAATAACTGAACCTTCCTGCTGCTTTGGGTTTTCCCATGCTCCTGGCAGCAGCTTGACTTTGTACCAAACGGTTTGCAGAATCCAGCCACGTGCCTGTGTCCAAACGCCGCCCCAAAACAGCCAGCAGCAGCTCCCGCTTCGAAGTGCTTGTGCTAGTTTGGAATGGAGGTATATTCAAGCTTTCGGTCTTCCTTAAAGGTTCAAGGGTACTCTGGGGAAAATAAATCCTTTTCTACTAAAATAATAATATGACAGCTATATAGATGTGTGTGTGTGTGTGTGTGTACAGATGTGCATATTCCTCTAACATACAGAGATCCATAGATACACAACATGCACAGACATATATGTATATATAATATAAATAAGTATATATTCTAGTTTTAAGCTATACACCAATACTGACTTTCCTGAATGGGTCAAAAGCCGCAAATGTTAGCAGTGCCCAAGCTCATTGGAAACTAACAAAACAAGCTGGCCACAAGTGACTTCCTACTGTTTGCCACGGCCCACAGTCGTAAGTAAATTCAGGTGGGTATATAGGTAGATCTACCCATCCCATTTTCGGAAATGCATAGAGGGGTCTTGCGCCGCCACCCCCCCCCCCAATCTCAAGGCCCAGAGGACCACAGAAAACAGCGGAGGGGGGAAAAGAAACACCCAGTCTTCAAGAATGTAAAAGAATCCTTAAAACCCCTGCCCCGTCCCGTAATCGGATGGTGGACAGAAACGAGCGGGCCTCTTGAAAGGCTCCAGTGAACAAAGCCAACTGGCTTGTGCAAGTCCTTGGTTGCGAATGCTTTTGGCCGGCACCTCATCTCTCTCCCTCCTCCCTCGTCATGCTCCTTGCCTCCCAAGCGCCAGAACCAGAACAAAGGTTGCCCACCCTGGTTGGATTCTTCTATATGATGGTGCTGGAGGGGGGGGGAGTGGCGTTCTGAATTTTGCGAGTAGGCGTACTGAGCATCGCTGACCACAGGCCCTAGTAGCAGAAAGTTTGGGGCGTTCCTTCTTTCATGGCGGGGGTGGGCTGCAGGGTTTGGGTTTGAATTTTTTTAAAAAACCACAGATATATAAAACAAAATCTTAGCCAATGTGCCATCCTCTGTTTTTGTATCTGCTTTCATGGCCATTCTTTAGTCAGTGTAGGAAAGCATTGAAAGGTGGGTTGAGATCTGTTATCAATGGATCTCCCTTACAAAATGCAGGTACTTACCTCTTGGCATGTGCAGACCAAGGAATGGTGATGGCTGGCTGCCCCCTGGGAGCTGGTGGAAGGCAACGGCTAAGAGACTTAGCCGTGTTCAGGGAGGTCCCTGGATTAAGTCTTGATTCAGCTGTGAACTCACGAAAGCCCCCCTTTCTTGGCCTCAGTTACAGCATCTGCAGCCTCAGAGATAATACCAGCCTGCCATATAGGGCTGTTGTAAGAACACAATGAGATTTCTGTGAAGCATTTTGTATGCCAGAAAAGAAGAAGAAGAGAAGAGATTGGATTTACGGTATACCCTGCCCTTCACTCGGAATCTCAGCGGTTTATAAACTCCCTTCCCTTCCCCATAACAGACACCCTGTGAGGTAGGTGGTGCTGAGAGAGCTCTTTCCAGAACAGTTCTTGAGAGAACAGCTCTGAAAGGACTTGTGACTGACCCAAGGTCACACCAGCAGCTGCATGTGGAGGAGTGGGGAATTAAACCCAGGTTTCTCAGATTAGAGTCCGTGCACTTAACCACAGCACCAAACTGGCTGTACAAATGCTAAGTTGGGCTCTTGTTGGGGTGTACATCCTAGAACAACAGATCCATTTACCTATAGGCTCAATGGTTTTTCTTTTCATTCCGGACCCCTTTGATCTCGTGCAAACTAGTTAATAATTAAAATCCCAGCATTAACAGGCACCGAGTTAGGAAAGATGACGAAAGCAGCTTTGCTGTTCAGCTCAATCCTATAGGAAGGTTTCCCCCTCTAATATAGAATAAAACAGGTATTTCCTATGAAAGATCACTGGGTGAAAGTCGCTCTCGGGATTGTGGAGCAAAAAATAAGGGGAAATAACAGTGCCCTCAAGAAGGGTGGCATGAAAATGGGGTGCCTTCAATTGCCGGGGTGGGGGGAGAGAAATCCCTTAAACCGGAAGCCTCGTAAAACAGGCTTGCTTTTTGCTTTGCTTTTAACAAAGGCAAAGGTGTCAGTGGCTTGTGACTTGCTCAGATTGGGGGTGTGTGTGTGAATGTGCTCAGACACATACACCTCTGCTTGATACAGCCCACGCAGGAAACAGCTTGCAATTGCCTGCTCAGGAAGCTTTTAGCGGCCTGGGCAGAGTGGGAGGCAGGTGTACATGCCAAAGGATCCCCAATATCAGAGCCTCCTGGGTCACACTCAGTCTCTTTGGAGAGCAGTGGCTTACAATAGACTGTCCTGTCGCTTCCACTGGCCTGTTCCCTGGATGTCAACTAAAAAAAGTACACAAACTAGAAAACCGACCATACTGAAGAGGAATCGGAGGCCTGCTCTCGGTTCATGGAAGGAGCCAGTCCCGGAAGCACCAAGCACTCGAGAGCCAAGACATACTTGCACAGTGTGGCAGTTGCTCGTTGAATGGTGCCCACTCAGCCAGCTGCTTTGTCAGCCTGGATGGCAGAGCCGGCCTTGTGCTCAGCTGCACAGCTGTTGAGCCAGAGGAGCAATCTGCACTGCAAGCTTCCTTATAGCCCCCCCACACACACACACACAGAGGGAGGAATAACTGGCTCCTTCTTTCCCCCCTAGAGAGGCTTCTGGTTGCAGTACTGAAGGCGCAAAGGGGGGGGGGACCCAGCCACAGCAGTTAGGATTCAAGAGCTTTCCGCTCAGGACGTTTTTGCTCTGCAGTGTCCTCTAGGGTCTTTGTGTGAACTGCATTAACAACACCTCCCCCCCCAAGCGGCAGCCACACCAAACAACACAATTTGCAACTTCTCAAGTAAACATGGCCAATCAAATTCAAAACAAAACACCCTCACTCTGGTCTTATTTTAAAAAATAATCAATTGGCTGTTTCTAATTATTAGACCCAGTCCTGCTTCTTAACTGATCCACAAATAATCTCCGGTTTGGAGAACTGCATTAAAATCTTGCCCCTCCCCCCAAGCTGTAAAGCTCCTCTGGTGACCAACAGGCAGACAACATCTCTTAGGCTAACCTGCCTCGCAGGGTTGTTATGAACAAACACACATAAGCCCGCCTGCCCCGAGCGCCTTGCAAGAGGGATGGGTAGTAACGAGGTACAGAGCTAGAGCCATCGTCCTGCAAAACAAGCTGAAAATCTGAGACTTCTCTGCTTTTAGAAACATCGTAAGAGAGGGCAGGTGAGGTTTGACCCTTCGTTTGGCTCCGCTTTCTGGATGATTCGAGCTGTCGTCATTAATTTAACATGGATGTCTCGTGGTTTCCCATTCGATTTTACCAACACCTCGATTTCAGTATCTGGGCAGATTGAATCCTATCCTGGTCCTCTGGCAATACCAATAAAGCAGCCAGCGGTCCACCCTCTTCCTCCAAATGTAGACAGTGCCTTCCTGGGTCCGGGATCCATCTCAAGAAGGGCCTCGGATCTCCTGGGTTCGATTCTCCTGATCCTTCCAGTCAGTCTAAAACTACCTGAAACTGCTGCGTGTATAATGAAACATTCCATCGTACTTCATCACTCTTAATGATTTGCTCATTTAACGGCCCAGTTTACTCCCTAACATCGCATTGACGTGTCCACAATTCTGCTAAGAAGAGGTATGACGACACCAGTGTTCCCTCTAAGCTGACTTAGTGTGAGCTAGCTCACAGTTTTTTTTAGCCTCCGGCTCACACATTCTTGTCTTAGCTCAGGAAAGGTGGCTCCAGAAGCAAACTGATTTATGCAGTAGCCAAACTGCTCACTCACAACTTTACTGCCAGTAGCTCACAAAGTAGAATTTTTGCTCACAAGACTCCACGGCTTAGAGGAAGTACTGGAGGACACTTGTATTGCCTATGCATCTTCTCCCTTTCTCTTTTTTGGGGGAGGGTAAGCCTCGGCTGTTGGGTTTCTGCTCATCACGCCGAGTGCCAAATGCTTTCCTCAAAACTTCCCCATTGCAAGTGTTCAACTTGGACTTGTGCGCTCCTCGTTCCGTAAATGTCAGAACACAGTGACCTAATCCCTTCCCGACAAAAGTTATGCCTCCTTGCCGGGGGTTACCTATCTCTGGTGCTGTGTCTTGATTTGCTGCTTAGTTAATTTGGGACCCTATCCCCCCCCCAAAAAAAAGAGCTAGTGTGGTATACCGGTTAAGAGTGGCAGACTAGCACCTGGGAGACCCGGGTTCAAATCCCTGTTCTGCCATGGAAGCTCAGCTGGGTGACCTTGGGCCAGTGACACTCTCTCAGCCTAACCTGCCTCACAGGCCTGTTGTGAGGATAAAAAGGACAAGAGACCAATGTATGCGGAGAAGGAGTTGGTTTTATACCCCACCCTTCACTACCCAAGGGAGTCTCAGAGCGGCTTACAATCTCCTTCCCTTCCTCTCCCCACAACAGACACCCTGTGAGGTAGGTGGGGCTGAGAGACCTCTCTCGAGAACTGCTCTTGAGAGAACAGCTCTGAGAGAACTTGTGCCTGACCCAAGGTCACCCAGCTGGCTTAATGTGGAGGTGGAGTGGGGAATCAAACCCGGTTCTCCCAGATTAGAGTCCTGCCGCTCTTAACCACTACACCAAAAACTGGCCTTGGGTGCCCATTGGGGAGGAAGGCAGGATACGGATTACTTAAATAAAGAAAAGTGACCGCGATGGAGGCAGAGTTAAGATTCTCCATTGATTCCACAAGGTGTGGGTTTAATAACCAGCAGGGCTTTAATACTCATTGGCATGGAGTACCAGCAACTTTTTTGGGGGGGGAGGGCTCTTGGGTCCTGATCCTCATGGGCTGGCCTACCCCACCCAGCCAAAGAAAGCACGGACCCTCAGAAAGAGCCCCGTTGAGTTCTGCAGAGGAAGGGGGGGGGAATTGGTGGATATAGGAGCAGCCGCATATATGAGTACGGGGACCTTCTTTTTTTCGCTGATTACCAGGAAACAGGAGGATTCTAAGCTCTGGGAGAGGATAATATTCTCAGTCCTTTCCTACCACACAATCCCATCCATGTATAGATTTTCCTATTATGCCCGGCATAGTTAATAACAGTACAGCATTTGCAGTGGATTCAGCTGCCCCGAACTTCCCCTCACAGACATGCTCCTACAAACCACTGGGGAGAAGAAGAAGAGGAGACTGGATTTATACCCCGCCCTTCACTACCCAAAGGTGTCTCAGAGCGGCTTACAAACTCCTTCCCCTCCCCACAACAGACACCCTGTGAGGTAGGTGGGGCTGAGAAAGCTCTAACAGAAACTGCTCTTTTTTCAAGAAGAGCTCTTATCAGAACTACGGCTTGCCCAAGGTCATCCAGCCAGGTACGAGTGGAGGAGTGGGGGAATCAAACCCGGTTCTCCCAGATTAGAGTTCGCACACTTAACCACTACACCAAACTGGCTCTCTGCACTGGGAGTGCGGGTGAGATTTTGGTTGGAGAAATAGCCAGTAGGGATTAGGTTTAATTATCACCCCTGCCCCTTCTGCGAGCTAAATTCCCATCTCCTGAAGCTGCTTTGCTCTTTTAGAGATAGCATCAGGGCCTTAGCATTTTCTGAATTTTCATGTCACCTCTCTTTCCGAATTTTCATGTCACTTACAAAAATACAAGAATGTGATTTAAACAAGCAAATGGGGAAAAGCCAAGACTCAGCAATATAGCATACCACATCTTTGACTAGCCCTCAGTCATTGTTTCTACAATACAACGCCCCAGAACCTCTGCAATTCAGCAAAGTTCATACAAGGAGCTCTTAATACTGGGACCTGTCCAGAATCTCACTCTTGATCTGCTTTCCTACAACAGAACTGAAAATGAATCTGGAAGGCAGATGCAACAGTCTGACTAGGTTTCAGCGACAGGCCCCTACACCACCAAGGAAGGCTCTGCAGAGGAAGGCAATGGCCAACCACCTCTGCTTCTTACTTGCCTTGAAAGCCCCTTGCTGGGAGGGGCTAAGCAGGGTCAGTACTTGGATGGGAGACCACCAAGGAAGACTCTGCAGAGGAAGGCAATGGCCAACCACCTCTGCTTCTCCCTTGCCTTGAAAACCCCTTGCCGGGGTCACCATAAGTCGGTTGCAACTTGATGGCACTTTACACACATACGAACTAGGGTTACCAGGTCCCCCTTGGCCACCAGCAGGGAGGGGAGTTAGGGTTGTCAGATCCAGGTTGGGAAACTCCTGGAGATTTGGGAATTGAGCCTGGGAAAGACAGGGACCTCAGTGGGGTCCAATGCCACGGAGCCCACCCTCCAAAGCACTTTTCGTAATGAATTCTGGGCCATGGGGAGGTTTGTGCCCATCCCTAGTTATGAACACTACAGATTTAGGAAGACCATTCAACACGGCTTTAGACCAACTTGGACCATCAGTCTCATCTTATGTATCTGGCTGCAGCTCTCTGGGGTCTCAGACAAAGGCTGATTGTTCCCTGACAGCTTTTAGGCAAGGATGCCAGGGACTGAGCCACAAATCTGCTGCCACAGCCTCAGCTCATACCTCAGCCACAACCTCAATTTCATCTCGAAACCACAGGGCACGTGTTACTGCTCTTAATCCCAGGGACTCCAACCACAGAGAGGACGGTGTTTTAGAACGGGTAAAAGGCAGAGGCAAACTTTATATCCACAATACATAATAACCATGCACAAAAGTTAAATGAGTATTTACAAGGGAAACTGCACTTAACAGAAGAGTCAGCTAGAAGCAAATGAGAAAGGGTGGGATCTTTCCCCCACAAAACTGATGCGACAGCCCAAAGTGACCTGTGGAGTGTTTAATGGCCTCCTCCTCAGGACACGGAAGCCACAGAAGAGGCCACTGGCCTGGCTGACATCCCGCCCACACCTGTGACAAGCTGCAGTACTGCTGAAGGACCCCTTAGTTGTATCCCCAGCCCCGTTCTGGATCTGCTCCCCGCTCAGACCACTGTGGTGGGTTTTGTCATGGTCAGAAAAATACGAGACCTGCGACCTTTCCGTCATTGGCATGGGAATGGACGTGTTCCTCTGTTGAAAAAGCAGAGATTGAGAGGGGAGGCAGAGGCAGGTTCACGTAACTCTCACCAAGCATGCCACAGAGCCACAGCTCCAAACCGAAGGAGACAAAATGCACTGTTGATTCCCGGCTGTTAGGACTGCACCACTGGCCTCATGGAAAGCTTCGGAAATTCATACAGACCAGCATGTTATTATTTTTTTTTAAAGGGTGGCTGCTGGGGTCTGAGGGCAATGCAGTGCCCTGTTTTGGGGAGAGCTGTCGGGCTTCCCCCAGAATGAATGAGTGAAAAGTGACAATCCTGGAGGAAAGCACAGCATGGAAGCCACTGACAGCGCTCACAGTCCCTGTGGTTTCCCCCCCCCCGCCCCCCCACAGCTGTGGTTGTTTCAGGAGAACCCAGCGTGCAGCAGCCGCCTTGTGAAGTCCTGGGGTCTCCATGGAAACAGCAGGCAGGAGGGCACCACAGTAGAGACAATGACTGCCAGACCGTGGCTGCACTCCGGGAAATCCCACAGAGCAGGAGAGTAACCCCCCCTTCCCCCCCAGCCCTCCAATCCCTTACCTGAGACAGAGGAAGGAGAAAGGACTTTATGCAAACACACGGGCTGCTGTGCAGGTTTTCTTTCTAATGCAGGAAACCTTGCTGGCACAATGCAGGAGGCTTGCCCCTTTCGCCCACGCCAGCCGGAGGTGGAGGTATTGGGCCGGGATGGTGGTGGGGGAAAGCAACAGACCTGTTTCCCTGCAAGCACTTGAGGGTACCTACGTAAGACGGGAAGAGGGACAGCTACTAGTTCATAGAAAAATCGATGCCTCACTCAACGGCCCACCCCGCCACCCAACATGCGCCTCTTCCGTTACCCGTACAGGATGAACAAACTGGTTTCAGCTGAAGGCAAATTCCAGAGGGGTGGAGGTAGCTGTGGTACTTTGCAAAGATATTTTTAGCAGCACCTTAAGGACTGCTGGATTTGTTGTGGCAGAAGCCGAGTTCACTTGGCCAGATGCAAGTTGGCGCTACAATGCTTTTGTGAGTTTGTTTTTTTTTAAAGAAAAAATGAGGATGAAGTGGCTAACTCGTAGGCCCACACTGCAGCCACTAGAGGGCACTGCTTCTCTAGGCAAAGGCTAACTCAGAAGGTAGTTCCTGATTCGGGAAGCAGGTACAGCACGGAATGCCTCTGGGCTCCTGCCACAGGCACAGCGTCTGCACAAGGCAGCCTTGAACAGCCTGGCACCCCCCCCCCCGCTCCCGCCCATCGCTGCCCTTCTCCAGCCACTTTGTGACATTAAAGACCATTATCCTTAATGGCAACCAAGATCTCCCCCCCCCTTCTCCCACTCCAAGGGAAATGGTTCCTATAAAGACTTAAAATGCTAGTTGCCTTGACGACGCAGCGGTGGATGATAACTGAGACCTCATTTGTGGCTTAATGGCTGGTAGGCAAGGGCTAATTATGTACCAGCCTGACAGCAAAATTAGCAGGTGAGAGGGTTCCTTGTCCGGCTTCCGGCTTCCTTGAGACGACCGCGGTCCTCTCCTGTCATCCCCTCGTTCTGCTTGCATTTGGACCACACATCAGAGCAAGGGAAGGGCCGCACTGCAAGACAGGTGAGGGTAACCAAGGAAAGGACAGTGGCCAACACGTCGGGGACCCACAGGGACATCCTGCTGGCAGGGCCGCCTCCCTCCAGTCCAGGGAGAGCGCCAGACCTGGCAGAACAGATCTATGGGGTCCAATCCAATGACTGGGCGCTGGTGTCTCAGTTAAAATGGGCTCCCCGAGCTGTTTACAATCCAAATGCACAACCTTATAGTTATTTATTTATTTTATTTGACTTCTATCCCACCCTCCCCGCCGCAGCAGGCTCAGGACAGCTCACATCATTATTACAGGTACAGTGCTCTTTTTGTAGAAAAAGCCCAGCAGGAACTCATTAGCACAAGTGGGGGACCCGCGATACTCGCGGGAGAGGGGGACCTCCACACCTATGAGGAAGAGGAGGAAGCAGCAGGAGGAGGTAAGTTTCCCCCCCATCCCGCCGGTTCCCCGTCTCCTCCACCCCCTGGCTCCATCTTCCCCTCCCCCTGCCCTGGAGCACCCCCCCCTCTGGAGGCCAGGTCTACCCACCCCTTCCCATTGCAGGGGTAGACCTGGCCTCCGGAGGCCAGGTCTACTCACCCCTTCCCCGCCCCTTCCCCTTCCCACCTTCCAAGGGGCGGGGCCCGCGGGAGGGAGGCAGAGGAAGCAGAAGGCGGAGGTAAGTACACCCCCGTCCCCCTCGGCTCTTCCCCCCCACCCCGCCTTCGTAGCGAGGCCTCGGGAGGCTTCAGCTAATATGCATATTAGGCCACACCCTGACAGCACCGCTCATTAGCACATTAGGCCACACCCCCATGTTACCAGAAGTGTGGTCATCCAGCCACACACCACCTTTCCCTTCTTATTCTGTTTACCTTGTTTGACCTACCTCCAACTCCGCTGTCCCTGATCCTTGGCTGTGACTACGGGCAGCAGGGGCTGGGACCCACACTGGGCTTGGCAGTGATGGAGAGCAAAAGAAGCCGCAGCAGGCCTGGCAGCAGAACCTGGGGACCACATGGGGCTCAGAGCCAACGTGGGGGTGGAGGAAGCCACGGCGGACCCAGCAGCAGAACCTGGGGACTGCATCAGGGTCAGTGGCGACGGTAGCAACGATGGGGGGGGGAGTGGGGAGCTGCAGCAGGCCTGGCTGCAATTATGGGGGGGGGTAAACAGTGAGGGGGAAGGGATCCCCCCCCCACGGGCATCACAGGTCCCTACTGTCACAGTATAAATGAAATAACGGCAGCACTAGTTTCCACTGGAGTCACATGCAGGGCACTGTCCAGCTGAGGGAAGTGGGAGGGTTTTAGGAAAGAAATGAGAAAGCGAACTTTCTCTTTCGGGAAGGTGGCGTTCTGCAGCGGGTGATGCACTAGAAACTGGGCACCATGGATTAAGGGAGGGCACCTTCGCCCTCGCTCCAAACCCACGCTTCCCAAGCATCGCAGCTGAACCAGCTGGCTGATCTTTCGACTCTTCGCCTTTCTGCTTGGAAAGCTGCTCTTCCCGCCCCATCTCTTCAAGTGTAAAGTTCTCAGAGGTCACTCCGCTCGGTGGAAACGGCAGTCCTCTGACCACTGATCAAATAAGAGTTCCTAATCACATCAGGCAGAGTTACGCCAAACTAGCCCCAGCCCTCGCTAGGCACCCTCTACCTCCTCGGTCTGCTCTTATTTCACTACCTTGGGCCCGCCAAGAGCAGGACAGGGAATCCTCCTTGGCCCCTGGCAATGGGACTTAAAACCCCTGATGTGGCCACAGGCCCGTAGCTACTGTGGGGCTTTGGGTAGCTCTGCCCCCTTTCTTGAAGGCACAGCTCAAGAATTTCTCCTGTAACAGCTTTTTTCAATCATTTTAAAGCACTGTTTTAAAAAGTGTGCGCTGTTTCAAGCAGAGTGGGGTGCTGTAGTTGACTGATGCCCACACTGAGCAAGGGAGTTGGAGTAGGTGACCTCTAGGATCCCTTCTAACTCTGTGTCAAGAAACTGGTCTCCTATAAGAGAGTTTTTCAGCCTAAATGTTAGCTTTCTTGACTACAGAAGTCATCACCTCCACCTGCCAACTCATTATCAGAATAGTTGCTTAGGCTGGCAGAAGTGATTAACTTGCAGCAGCTGCGAGCTGTCATCTAAAGTGGTTGACAGCTTGCAATTTAGAGATCTACAAGAGGCAGGACCCGCAATACTCGCGGGGGGGGAGTATTCCCCAAAGCTCCCGGCCTGCAGAAGCGGCAGCAGGTGAGCCCATCCTTCTCCCTCCATCCTCCCTCCACCCCCAGTGGCGGTGGTGAGGCCAGCCCGCAAAATTTTTTCCTTCACTCCTCCCTCCCCTTACTTGTCAAGGAGGAGGAAGCCACCACAGGTAAGCCTTCTTCCCCACCCCTGCCTGGCCCCGACGGTGAGGCCCGTGCAGCTCCGAGCTGCCGGGCCCGCAAAACCTCCCCCTCCCCACGGCAACAGCGGTGAGGCCTCAGCTCGGCCCGCCAAGCCTCCCCCCTCCTCCAGCGCAGGCAAGGCCTGGCCAGCCCGCCAAGCTTCCCCTTCCTGCACAGTGGTGGTGGCAGCAGCGGCTGAGTGCCTCACAGCCGCCAGCCCGCCAAGCCTTCGACCTTCCCCTCCCAAGCGGCGGTGGCGAGGCTTTGTCGGCCCCCCAAGCTTTCCCCCCCCCTCAGCAGCGGTGGTGGCGGCGAGCCCTCTCTGGCTTGCTGAACCCCCCCCCCCCGGTGGCGGCGAGGCCTCGCCAGCCCGCCAAGGTTTCTCCCCCCCTTGCCCCCCAGCAGCAGCAGCGGCGGCGGCGAGGCTGGAGCTCGGCCCACCAAACTTTCTCCCTCCCCCCCAGGTGGCGGCGGGGGATGTGCAGCTTACAGCCGCCGGCCAGCCAAGCCTTCTCCCCCCACCCCTCCCCTTCTCTGGTGGCGGCAGTGGCGAAGCCGTTCTAAGAGTGTTCCCTGCGCATGCGCAGGGGGCGCTCTGTTACTTTTGAGGGGATTTAAATATCCCCCCTATATTTTTTTTACAGTTTTCAGATTTTTCTGCACACCTGGGCATTGCCCCACGTGCGCAGGAAAATCTCCCTGCCCCCCAGGTGCCCCCAATGTGCTGATTTAGATACCGCATGCAGGGGCGCCTTCGCTATTAGATATATAGATCCTGGTAACAGCTTTCTATTGGCTAAATGGTTAATAGGCAAAGGGTGATTGCTAGCATGAGAAAACCTATGTAGAATAGACAACTTGAGAAGAGTAGCTGAGTCATAAGAATTCTGGTTTTTGTTTCTGCATGGGGAACTTCAGCCCCACCAGAAAAAATTTGCCCCAGAAGCCACAAAATCCTGGCTACGGGCCTGTGTGGCCCTCCCCCATTCACAGCCCTCCCAGCTTGTCTTACATGCCCTTCCCCACCGGATTTTGGTTGCCAGCATGATGCGTTGTCTGCAGCCAGCGTGCCCTGTGCTGGGATTTGCAGGTATATCTATTGCCCTGGCACCCACAACATTGCTTGTGTCCCTTGGACCGCTCCCAGGTTGTTCTGTGGCAGCTGGGTCACTTACTGGGGACCTGAAAGGTCCGATGCTTCCTGCCTTTGGCCAGCCAGGAGAGATGCCCAGCTCTATCAGTCATGTTGGGTCAACACCTGGCAGGTAAGAGCTGCCAGATCTCTGCTATGGAGTCAAAGCACCATTACAAGCCTAGCTCAATGGGCCTGCAGCTGACGAAGATCGGATGAGTTTATTTATGGAGAAATAAGCAGCAGCAGAAGACGTGGGATTGTATCACAATGCCAATAAATCAGCACCTATAGAAAGTGCTGTTCTTTGTGGCTACCCCACTGTTATGATTCTCCCAGTTTTCTCTACCAAAGTTGGAACCCAGTTATCCATGACACAAGTCAACTGTGGCTCGAGAGGAGGCTCAATTCTTTAACACAGAAGCTGTAAGAGAAACGACATGAAATCCAAAAACCTGGACTTACCAATCCCATGTCTTCGTTGTCCTTTTCAAGCTCTTGGTAGAATTTAGCGGGTAAAGTCTTCTACGAGACACTGCAGACAAATTTGCAAAGAATGAATCCTGGAGTCCGTAGGAGAAGGGATACTTTCCTTTTAGGTAGCGTCAGGAGGCGGCAAGAAATGCTTTGAATTTGGGTTAGGCAAAAAAGCTATCTCAACTGGCAAAAAACATTTAATTCAGGGAAGACAAAATAAAGCCCTGGAGGAAAGGAAGGCATCCCCTGCAACCGACTGACTGGGCACAAAACCAGACTGGGGGAAGCCTGCCTGCTCACCTAGTGTGGGGACAGGCAAGCCCACAGTTCCCAGTGTCACCCTCTCTCTGATCGACATAATGAAAGCAATTAATTCCTACTTGGGTCAGAAGATTCACGTTCGAGTCCACAAACCTCTCAGAAGGGGCTGACTTCTTGAAACACCCTTTCTGAGGAAGTAGTCAGGGAGAGCCCAGAAATCTAATTTGTGACTCAACAGACACAGGGAGAAAGCAGCTGCTCTGCATATCTCTGCAACAGATAAAAATGGCCGCCCTTCTTGTGTCGTTATCCTCCTTCCACTTTAGCAATGATTAAACTAATCACGCATGGAGCTGTACTTAGGTACAAAATAAAGCTCTATCCCTCGTTTAAAGGATCTATTTGGACTATGACGAACACTCGAGCCTTTCCTTGTAATCACGGGATGATACAGCCCGCCTTCTACGACGCATGCCTTGACTTGGATGGCCCAGGCTGGCCCGATCTCCTCAGATCTTGGAAACTAAGCAGGGTCGGCCCTGGTTAGTGCTGAGATGGGAGGCCACCAAGGAAGTCCAGGGTCACTACGCAGAGGCAGGCAAGGGCAAAACACCTCTGAAAGTCTCTCGCCTTGAAAACCCCTATGGGGTCCCTGTAAGTCGGCTGCAACTTGATGGCACTTTCCACCACCATCTACGAGGCATGGGGCTCCTTATGGAAGGCCAGCTGA
The DNA here is from genome assembly GCF_001447785.1 of Gekko japonicus. Taxonomy (NCBI): domain Eukaryota; kingdom Metazoa; phylum Chordata; class Lepidosauria; order Squamata; family Gekkonidae; genus Gekko; species Gekko japonicus. Next base: position 280,268 of record NW_015175396.1, on the reverse strand, counting down.
ACGAGACTTTCCAAGGAAGGGGCAAACCCAAAGATATCACTGGATCGGGGAAGGCGTGCCTGTGAGTCTACATCACGGCATAGCCGGCCCTTCCCTCCAAGCCAGGCACAGTTCGGATTAGGAAATGCTCTCTGCTGATTCTAAGGGACCTTAAGCACACGGCAGTGTACTGAAAGAAAATATCCCCACTGAAGCAGAAAGGTATGCAGGGCTAGGGGCAGGTTATTCTGTGCAACAGCTTCTTTTAACTTCTGCATTTCCAACTCCAAGCAAAAGGTGTTTGGACACCCACACCAATGCTCCCTCTACGCTGTGGAGTCTTGTGAGCAAAAATTCTACTTTGTGAGTTCCTGGAATGAAAGTTGTGAGCGAGCGATTTGGCTACTGCATAAATTAAGTTTGCCCTGGAGCCATCCTTCCTGAGATAAAAAATGTGTGAGCTGGCTAAAAAACTGTGAGCCAACTCACACTAACTCGGATTAGAGGGAACACTGACCCACACTGCTGTTTATGGTTCCTTGTTTGTTCAGGAACACTGCTGATGCCAATTCTAGAACCATGTGTACACACACATAACACAGACACACACACACACACACACGGTAAATCTGAATCTGTTTCTTCTGACGAGTTCCTGAGGACACAGCTCAGAGAAGCTCCCCCCCTCCCCTTGCCAGACTTGGGAATGGGTTCTGTTCTGGGGAGATGAACTGGAAGAGGCAGATAAACTGAGCAAAACACAGCCTTACAGATACCGGTGTCCGGTGATCCAGAACGAGAACTCGTGCGCATATCCTCTTGGGAAGTGCTACTCTCAGGAGATCAGCCTGCAAGAAAGGGAACATTGCTCAGCCAAGCTGACTGGCAGCGATGAAGCAGGGGACGAATGGGGCATTCTGTAGGATTGTGGCGCAGGGGTTCATGCAAAAGAATGGGGAGGAGAGTTTTCGGTGTTGGAAGACTTCCTCCCGTGCTGCCGCTGTGTGTTGTGTTACGATTCTCTTCTGAAATGGCTGGGATTTTTTTGGGTTCAGCAAAACAAGTGGCTGATTACTCTGGTAAATCACTTACCTTGAGGGTGTTTCATTTATGGACCAGAAACCTAACAGGATGTGATCCCACTTACTTTCTTAAAAAAATTATTAAAGGTTCATTTACGTGCAAGTCAAGCACTTTTGGTGTTGGATCCTACCAGGTTTTCCTCTGGTGGACTAGGGAAGAGGGGGCCCTTTTGACCACAGAGAAGGCTCGAGATAATGAGATTTGTGTAAAATGGAAGCCACAGAGGACGGGAGCTGTAGCCAGGAGGGGAATCGGGCACAATCGGGTGGAGAAACTGATAGGATCCAATCCCTTTGTCTCTTATGGACAGCATGAAGTAGAGGCACATACACATTCACCGTTGCAAGATTCCCATCATGGTTAAAATTAGAAGGGCAAAGTCGTAGGGGGAAAAACACAACTCTGTAGACCAAATGAGAATTTGATTAGGTTAAAAAAGTGTATTGGATGTCCAATACCAAATAATAAACATGACAGTATTAAAAATGTATAATGTATACAGCAAATACTACAGGAGGAAAAAATGTACAGAAAGGTAGAAGTTTACAGCAGCCCTCCGAGTTCCCCTACATCAAAACTGTAAAACAATATACAAAGCTTTGTGTCATTGTTGTCCCCCCCCCCAATCTCCAAATTCCTCAGGAGGAAGCTGCCCCTTAGCAGCTCGGCTATGACACTACGAGAGATACACAATGTCCCAAATTTAAAATCACAAGATATGTAAAAAACAGTGTTAAAAGGCGGAAGAAAGTGCAATACATATTTGTACAATGACTTGAATAAACAATTCCTTTTTTTATTAACCTTTTTTTTAAAAAAAACAAACCAACTTTGAACAGTTGTTTTATTATATTTTAAAAATATCCCCCGCCCCCTTTCCCCCAGATTCATGGCAATATTTGACATTCATGGTGTTCCTATGCAAGTAGCAATATATTCACACACAAAAAAACCCAGCTGTGGGGGAATACTGAATACACACAATGGCGTTTCTTTGGGTATAGACAAGGAATAGAAATGTATACATCTTAGGAGTGGAGGACGTGTGCCTACTGAATCCAGTGAACACAAGCAAGGACCCAACAGAGACAAAAGATTTCATTATCCGCTTTAACAAAAGCATTGTTATGTACAATGGAAAAGGATCGCACAGGACATTTCCTATCACAAGAAGAGGATTATGGTTTAAAAAAACAACCACCACCAATTGAACAGGGCTCTGGACCGGCTCCAACTGGCCCCATCCCAGAGAACCGCACTGCACCATTTGCGAATGCCAGTTGGGCTTTTAACGTACCCTACCCTGCCTGCCTCATTAGGAAGTGATTTCTGGTTTTATGGGAAACAAGAATGGTGTGACCTTTCCCCCTTCCTTTCACATAAAGTCTGTTAAAACTGCACTGTGCGTACACAGATCTGATAATCGGGATCCAGGCCAATATCTGGATTTTTGTTTTGTCCGGAATTGTACAAAGGCCCTATTTTCCAGGTATGCCAGCTGGGTCCTACGACAGGCATCTCACCAACAAGTGAGCAGTCAACTTGCTTGGATGAAGAACACAGTAGAGAGAAAACTACATATGAGCTTCTCCCAGGGCATCGGGATGTGGCTATCACTGGAAGACAGAATATTAACCTATATAGACTAGTTTTCATTTTATGGGACTTTTAATATAACTGGAATTTTTTAAAAAAATAGGTTGTTGGATGGATTCACCACGGCAATGTTACGAGTATTAATGGGCACGAAATAATTCGTTCTTCTCTTCTTGGCAATGGAAACTGATGCTGCCTTGTCATGGAGGAAGAGGAGCTGAGCGTTCAGAACCTCAAGTTTTCTAGTAACGTGAATGGTGTGAGGGTTAAAAGGAATTCAAGGCCTGCGAAAAGCTATGGGCTGTTTTGGTCTCTATCACTAGCACCAACCCTGATAGAAAATGGCTTAGACAATAAATTTGTCACACACACACACACACACCCCTCCCAATGTCATCCCCTCCCTTCCCTAGCCCTTTTAAGCAATTTGGGGAAAGGAGTTTTTTATAACTGCATCTCATTTATATTAAAGTCATCGTCCCAGAATGTTGTGACATTGGACGTGCCGGGGTGTCAGACTGGGCAGCAAATGAGCAGAGAGCCCAGACTAAATAACACTTTAACTAGCCGATCGGGAATCTCTTTTTAGCTTCTTTCTCTCTGGCTTGAACTGTACCTGAGTCACAAGCATCGGTGGGTGCCCGTGTTTCTTAATTCTTTGCAAGTCACCAAAGACATTTTATTCTACTGTGGCTTATCCCAGGGTTCAGAATGGTAATAAGCGGGCCTTGGACGGAACGGGCCAACACTTTTTGTGCTTTGGGATGCGGCAACAGCTACGAAGACAGGCGTCCCTCGTGTGATCGACAACTGACCTTTGTACATTCAAAGATCTGGAATGAAACCCGAGACGCAGTGTAAATGTTAAGAGGCACTGGTGTCCAAAAGGAAACGTAAAACAAACAACAGTCTGCTGCTAAAGCAAACTGTGGTATCTGAATTTTAAATTTTAAAAGGCCCTGCGCTACGAAAGAGGAAAGCTCTCGGTGAAAAATGTGGTCTGGTGAACCAGAGACGCTGAATGACGAACTTGCGCAGCGTATTGTGGGAAAAGACGCTTGCATCCAGTCGTTCTGATCTATGGCGACAATGTATGTACTTACAAGGTAACACGTGGACTGAGTAACCCCAAATACAGTCAGTGGCAATTCTAATGATAGCCAGGTATGGGCGAAGTACCCCTCCCCCCCATCAAGGACATTCCCTTTCGCTCCATTTGGGATTACTTGGTTCCATTTGTCCACCTGGGTGAATGACAGAAGAAAGCTTTCCTGGAAATCAGTGAAACCTCCTACCACTGGGTGGCTTCTTGCTCCATTCCTACCCCACACAGCCACGCACCGAAACGTCACAAAAAGAAAAGAAGAAGAAGAAGCAACAAGTCTTGTCAGGGTCACATTGCAATCCAAACAGTTAAATCTCACAGTGATGAAGAGAGAAATCTAGTCAGGCTTTTAATATTTATAATATAAAAATAAAAAAAGCTTACAAAGAGCAATGCAGCATCTCCCCAAGGCCTTGGATTAACTGCTGGAAAGTGATGTCATTATACACACAATAGAAACGAAAGAAAAAACCCTGAACAACCCACACTGGCAATGAGTTCCTGTACACAACAGAACAAGCAATCGAACATCCGTCTAGGCTGTGGGAAACAACACAAATCTTTTTTTTTCCGTTCTGCAGATTATATTTCCCCCCCGTTTTTAATAAAAAAAGATACAATAAAATAAAAACACACAAATAAAATTGTACATAAATGTGAATGTCCAAACACTGGAGGGAAAAAAAGAAAAGCAGGGAAGGTCACAGCACCGAGACGAAACCCGACTCAAATGAACGCAAAGTCCGCTTCTTTGCCTGGACGCTGGATCTCATCAGCCCGAGGGCCCTCCCCGCCCCGAGCCCCTCCTCTTGTGGGCGGGAGTCACAGCAGGAAGTGGGATCCAACTTCCCAACAGGTTTGCTTCAGGGGAACGAACAGAAAATTCACTTGGCTAAACCAGCAGGCGACACACGGCTCCTCCTGCGGCTGGCGGCGTGTCCCTCTTGTGCTGTCTCTCTCCCTTTACAGTCTTTGTACAATTTCTTGTCCTTGTGCCCCAAGGCTAAGTCCCGAGTCCTGCAAAGCAGGGTTTGGAGTCATGTCTTGGGGAAGGTGGTCATGCTGTTGTGATGGCATTAAGGTCCTTCATGAGTCCTTCCAGGTGGGCCATCTCTTTGGTCAGCTCATCCGGTTCATAATTCTGCAGGAGATTTAACAGGGTTACTGGACAAGATGAGCTGCGCTGTTCTGGGAAAGGGGGGTGGGGGGTGGGGGAGAGAAGGGAGCTGTGGCCAAGTGGTTCTGATATGGGGGCAGCCAAGCCACGTTTACAGATGAACCCGTGTCACTACAGAAATTGGATGTTCCTACAACACCCGGTATTCCCAGGCGGTCTCCCATCCAAGTACTAACCAGGCCCGACCCTGCTTAGCTTCCGAGATCAGACGAGATCGGGCGTATTCAGGGTGGTATGGCTGTAGGCAATTGGATGTTCCCCATCCCACTGTTTTTTTTGTTTGATTTTCCAAAAACAAGCAATGCAAGGAGACAGAGGTGGGCAGCAGCACCATCAGAATCAGGCACGTGCGCAAACCCCAGACAAACAATGTAGCATCAGAAATGCGAACACGGAGAAGGTAAATTAATGAGAAAGAAGTGTGACTGAAGGGGTAAAAAAAAACAGGAAGAGGAAAGAGAAAAAACAACAACGATCAACTGTTTTATACCCAGGACCCTGACATATGATTCTAGACATCTACCGGTTGCTTTCTTAAACTTGCTGGGAATGTGCGTTTGCCAGGCTGAGAGTCTCAGGAATCTCTCCTTATATATATAATTGAGTAAGGGAGCAGAGAAAAAATGTGCACCGTCAGCCATTGGCCCACCAGCTGCCGCTCAAGGCTGCTGGCGTGCCATTGGCTGGGAGGCGGGAGGCGAACGCTGTGAGTGGACGCCACTGTGAGCAGCTCATTCGCTTCACCACCGTCTGTGGCGGGGGGGGCCTGCGCCGGGGCCGCCTGGCCTCAGGGACGGGGGAGGCGGCCGCTGAGCCCGGGGACTGGTAGGCAGCAGCCCCCCTCCCGCCGCACCGACCACCGCCTCCATGCACCACGCGACGACGATCCAGCGCGGCCTGAGGCACTTGCCCTGACCGCGCACGTCTTCGCTCTCCTACCTCTCCGACGGTGAGAGGCAAAGTCCTTCAGTGTGGCGAGATTGTGGCCCCGCCAAGCGCGAGGCCTTTTTCTGACGGCCACACTGGCCTTCCGTCACACGGGGCGGCCTTCGCTGGCCAGGCTGCAGGCCCTGCATTGGAGGGGACTCCGCCGGCCTGGACCGGGCCCAGCCCCCTTGACCCAAGCCGACGGCTCTCCCTAGGCTCGTTGCCTCCTCCCGCAATGGGCATTTCCCCTAGTGGGGGAAATATTCCGTTTAAGGGGCTACCTGGGAAAGACCCTCATTACTGAGGATGCCACTGCTGAAGCAATTTGCTTGTGTGTGTTAACAAAATTTGCATCTTATTTTCATATTTCTGGAAGATGACAAACTGCACTTGATTCTGTTTTCAAAAAAAAAATCTTCAATAAACTGGATAGCCCAGGCTAGCCTGATCTCATCAGATCTCCAACGCTAAGGAGGGCCGGCCCTGGCTAGTATTTTGATGGGAGACCTCCAGTGAATACCAGGGTCATGGCACGTAGGCAGGCAATAGCAAACCACCTCTGAACGTCCCTTGCCTGGAAAACCCCACGGGGTGCCATAAATCAGCTGTGACTTTACGGCACTTTCTATGACCACTAGACTTTTAAAACACTGGAACCCACGGGAAAACCTTGGGCCAGGCATTGGAACATTTTCACGGAAGGCCTCAGAAATATCTAAAAGATGAACTCTCTCTGTTTGTTCCCAATCTTATACCAGTTTTTCATGAGAGTTAGAAACTTTCAAAAGAAACGCAACCATGGAGCGTTCTATGCAATGCTCCCCTTAAGCTGTGGAGTCTTGTGAGCAAAAATTCTATTTTGTGAGCTACCGGCATTAAATTTGTGAGCGAGCGATTTGGCTACTGCATAAATTAGTCTGCTCTGGAGCCATCCTTCCTGAGCGAAGACAAAAATGTGTGAGCCAGAGGCTAAAAAACTGTGAGCTAGCTCACACTAACTCAGCTTAGAGGGAACACTGGTTCTATTACGAGCCCATGGGCTACACAGATTCCACGCAATTTCTAGCCCACTACTGTCTACTCTGAGTGGCAGCAGCTTTCTAGGGTATCTTTTATCCATTGGTTTTGTAGTTAGGAATTACAAGTGTAGGCCTGAGACGGGATCTCCCTTCCCACTTTCTTGCTGGGCCTGTGGCCAGCATGACTCCCAGGCTGTTTCACCAGTGGCAACATGCCTAGCGTGGCTCCTGGGCTCTGGCGGCAGCATGCCTGGCACATCTCCCGGGTGGTGTAGCTGCCGCCAGACCCAGCTCAGAACCCCAGGTTGCGTAGCTGCTGTCCCCGCAGCTCCCCAGCACCACCGTCTCCAAAGTTAGATGCATTCCTTTACGGCTGTGCACAGAACACACTAACTTACTTTCTCAGGGATTTAAACCCCCCCTTTAATTTTTTTTTATTTCAGATTTTCCCTGCACACCTGGGGAGTCCACCAAGCATGCAGGAAAACCTCTTTAGCCTCTGTGCAGTGCTGTTCCACAGATTTAGCTATCTGCAGATCATGGGCACACGCAGCTAACGGTATACAGATTATTGCACGAAGGCTTGATTTTAATCTTTAAACACTGCCATGGGAATCATGCCATTGCTAAAAAAAAAATATGAAATGTTACAAATGAATTTTAAAAATATCGCAGAGCCCTGCTGTTATCACATGCATTTTAAGCAGGGAAAGTGGCTTGCATTTTATGAAGGTCTGTGGTCCTTACAGAACGGTGGTGGAAAGCACTATCAAGTCGCAGCAACTTATCATGACCCCTGGTGGGGTTTTCAAGGCGAGAGACGTTCAGAGGTGGTTGGCCCTTGCCTGCCTATGCGTAGCGACCCTGGACTTCCTTGGTGGTCTCCCATCCACGTACTGACCAGGGCCGACCCTGCTTAGCGTCTGAGATCTGATCAGGCCAAGCTAGCTGTGACCATCCAGGTCATGGCATTTATAGAGTGAACTCCCCAAATGGCAATAAAGTAAAATAATCATGCTTCCCTGTAAAGGACAAAAGACTAATTGGGGGGAGAAAAATAATTCCACAAAGTTAACACAGGGTTCATTCAAATGCTTTAAGCTGGGGGGGGGGGGGGGGAGTGTCATTTTATTAATTCTCTCAAACGCAATTAATTTGAATTATGATTGATTTTACACTCATTAGGGTTACGTTACCTTCTGGGAGTACACTTACACTTTCTGAGTCTTCCAGCATCCTCGTGGTTTCCTGCACTTCAGGGGCACTTGGGACCACGACCGGCATAGGGGGGCGAGTTCTCCCTAGGGTGCCAATGGATGCCGTCTTCACTGAATGAACGGGATGGCTGGAGGCTTAAGCACAAGCATTGCTGTGGTTGGCTCTCAGAAAGCTCTGCTTAGGTAACACCCCATTTTATACCTGCCAGATTTCTTGCAAGACCAGAAATCTCAAATTGCATCTTAAATAGTTCTGAGAGGGTCGCAAATCATAAGAACATAAGAGACGCCAATGTTGGATCAGGCCAAAGGCCCATCCAGTCCAACACTCTGTGTCACACAGTGGCCAGAAATACCAGGTGCCATCAGGAGGTCCACCAGTGGGGCCAGGACACTAGAAGCCCTCCCACTGTTGACCCCCCCCAAGCACCAAGATGACAGAGCATCACCTGCCCCAGAGCCCCTATCTATACCTTGTGGCTAATAGCCACGGATGGACCTCTGCTCCATATGCTTATCTAATTCCCTTTTGAAGCCATCCATGCTTGTAGCCGCCACCATCTGGCCGGCTGCTGAGGAGGACTCCTTGAATCCCCCGAATATGAAATGGTGCCCACTTGGGTTTCGCTGGCCCTGCTTGGCAGCTGTACCAAATATACACTAACAAGCCAAGGACACCCCCCCCCAGTCATCACTTACCATCTTACATTTGTTTTCTTACACGTGGCAAACAACTAGTCCCCCGTGGGGGGGGGGGGGGGAGATAGCAATGTCAGGGTGATTCACACTGAGAGCTGGCCCGGAAACAAAGGTGTTTCACTAGGCAATAAAATCTATCCCTAGTTGAGAGAACTCCTTCCCCCCCCCTTTTTTTGGTGGGGAGGGGATGATAAAATAATCCAAAAGGCGATCTTGGAATTTTTCTTTTAAAAAAATCTAGCAAGGAGAAGTGTTTTAAACCAGGGGACCCCAACCTTTTTTGAGCCTACAGTCATTTTTGGAATTCTGACATGATGTGGTGGGCACAGCCACAAAATAGCTGCCGCAGGTTGAGCCAGCCACAAAATGGCTACCGCAGGAGGCGGAGCCAGGCACAAAATGGCTGCTGCAGCTTACCTTCAGTCACACAGTGAAGATCCTCGTGCTGTCGTGACAGCTGCTGCCAAAGAACATATTTAAACATCTGCAGAGTCCGTCAGCTCTCCAGGGCTCAATCAGAAGCCTTGCTGGGCAAAAGCCCTACCTGGCCCTGCCCATTTTCTAAAGACACCTGGGCAGGAACCGGAAAAGGTACCAGTGGGTGCCATGGCAGCCACAGGCACCACGTTGGGGAGCCTTGCTTTAAACCCACAACACTGGAAGTAAAATGATGTCCTCTCACACCATTAACCAAGAGGCAACTCTCCTCTCCTCTGCTATCTCCCCGCCTTCCCCTGTTTGGCAAGACCTTTCAACTGCCCCTTCTTTCTGCAGCATCCATTTGCCGGTACTCACCTTGCTGGGATAACAAAGGTGTGCTTGGCAAGGCCGGGTCGTAGGTTGCCCCCATGGGTGGGACCGCTGGCACAGCGAAGCTCTTCAGAGGGTGGGAGGGACGCACGTGGGCGGTAGGGAGGTTCTGGCCCGGCTCCTCCTCCTGAGTACTGGGTAGATAAGGTCCTGTGGCACTTTCTGGCTCTTGGTGGTCAGTACAACACGTTTGAGACGAGGAGGCTGGCATGGTATCTGTGCTCGGTGTGTTCCGAACAGATTCTACGTTAGGGAAGAAATGGAAAGTTCCTTTTCTTACTTCCGTGGAACTGTCCCGCTAACACTCGAGTCCCTGCAGATTCTTTTGCCAGATATCTTTATTGGAACTAGGTAGTTAAATGGTCGCCTCGCAGTGGGTCTTACATACTGAGCAAGTCCAGCTGCTTGAAGAAGAAAGATAGGAACCTCCAGTCCGCTGAATGCACTCATGTGAACCCCTAGGCTGCCTTCCGTTTCACTGTCTGGGCAAGATCCTTTTGAGACAGGGCTGCTGACCCTTTCTGCCCGGGTCTTGCTTCACACCAATACTTCCTTGCAGAGTCTAAAAACATGTGCTGATTTAAAAGACCGCTTTCTCCCTCATCTATCTTTAGCTAGAGAGCCACTTTCTTAATTGGAAAAGTTCCCAGGCTTCATCCTGTCAGTGCTGCTAGGTGCAGGTACTTTAGACCCTGTCTATTTCCCTGTTACGGGTGTTATTTTAAGAGGTGCATATGGCAGTCAGTCCATTACCAAAGTTTACTTAGCTCAGTGGTATAAAGAAAAGTCATTAGCGCTCTAATTAAACAAGAGATTACCTTTGACAACAAAGTCGTTTTGCAGCTTTATCTGTTCACATCCTTAACAGATGGCCCAGGAATGAAGCTAATTTAAATTCTGATCTGGAGAGACGGAGGACCGACATCCAACTTTGGGTCGAACCAAATTAAGAGTTCAGGACGTGTCAGCCACTGAACATCTAGGGCAGGGGTCCCCAACTTTTTCCGAATCTGTAGGCACCTTTGGGATTGTGACACAGGGCAGAGGGCGCAACCGTGAAACGGCTGAAGCCCAAGCGCAGGGGAACGGAGGGGTAATTTAAAAAATACACCAGGAACGAGGAGTAAGAGATTAAAACCAACACTGTGATGACAGCTGTTGCTGAAGCAACATTACTCTAACCTCTCCAGTGGCCAACCAGAAGCCCTGCTGGGCAAGAAGCTCACCTGGCCCCACCCGCTTCCTCAAAACACTTGGCAGGCACCAAGGAAGGTGGTCAGTGGGTGACATGGTGCCCGTGGGCACCATGTTGGGGACCCCTGATCTAGGGTCATATAATTTCTCCACGGCCATACAAATACCGTGTAGTACTACAAGTGGATCTTGCTTCTTTTCTCCTTTATGTGTTTCACATAGAGGGCATGGCACAGCAATAATGCCTCAGACACAGCAGTCCTTGTATATATGCCTGTCATAATGTGCTTGATTTTTTTTTTTTTAAAAAAAAAAAACCCTAAAAACCCCCCCCCCCCCCCCCCGGCAACTGGGACACTTGGATGCAATCCTCTGCTGACAGCGGGGCCTTATTTACCATTCAGAACGATCAGCCGTCCACAGGTCTGGGATTCTGTAGCAAGAAATCTTAACCATTTTTAACTCTAGCTGGATGATTTCCCCAAAGCGCAACCCGGTGCAGCTAACAGTGCCTCAAGCTTTTTAAGGGCTGAACCCCTTGAGAAGCAACTGTCAAGATTTTCTACATGTACTTCAAGAAGCCAAACTAATCCTTGGCTCTTAAAACAGAAAATGCCTGCTTGTGTAACTAATCTGCTGCTTAAGCACAATTTATCAGTACCTTAATAATGTTCATGCTGTGCTTGATTAAATGCCAACTGCAGATTAGACAGGAAAGGCAGGCCTTCGGTGTGTAAGTTACAAAACAACCTCTTTAAAAAGGCATTGCTACCCTCTTTTTTTGTAACATGGGAAGCGTTCGTCTGATACAAACTTTTGAAAGGACTATGGTTTGTTCCTAACTCTGGGAAAGCTGATTTCCTTGCTCCTGGCTCGGTTCAGTTCCAGCACTGAAATGGCAAGCGCTGTACCCAGGACTCGAGTTGATGAAGGCGTCCAACAATTACACATTAAAGCATGGCTTCAGCACAACTCTGCAATAACGTCTAAGCAAACACATCAAACAATGTCTACAATGCGGGGAACAGAAAAGGGAAACTGCAAAAGCCAGCAGCCCGATACTGCGCACACGTGCACAGAAAACAAGTCCTACTGAGCTTGCTAGAACTTGTTTCCTGGTAAATGCAATCCAACATCTCTAGGAAGACCATACAAACGCCCTTCCCTCCCCCAACAAAAAAGCAACACGGGAGAGTGATGTCCTCAGAGGTTCTCGTCTCCGCCTCTCTTTCACTCAATGGCTTCCTTCCAAACACCCGTGCCCAGGTCACTCTTCTCACCTGTGGAATTAGCCCTGTCTGAATGGGACACGGATGGGCCAACTGGCCATGGATTTGCCTGATGATGGAGATAGCTGCAGGTTGGAGAAGCGAGGCTGCCGGAGTGGAAATGATGGTGGGGGTTATCAAGGGAATGGATGGGATGAGCACTAATCACAGCTGCGAATGAACACAAGACAGAAAAATGCTTAACACAGACAAAACAGCACGCACCCAGCAGTGCGCCCCCCCACCCCACCCATTCACCAACAATGCAAGACAGGATCCAAGGAACAATACAGTCCATTTTGCCATGAAATCTGCAGGGTCGTGGGATGCAAGAATCTCAGCCTCCGGCTTTTTGTCCTGCACTACATTACATTTGCCTTCTCTGAACCCTCTGCACCAAGAGCGACGTATTTCCATATACTTCCTTAAAGAAACGTGTTCTTTTCGGAAATGAGCCAGTGTGAGTTGAATGTGAACTCAACTTGTGTAAAACTGTTGCAGGAAAAGAGGACTGAACTCCCTGGAAATGTAATGGCACCTGTAAGGGCAAGCTCCGTGCAAACACAAGTCCGATCCAATTTTGACTAGATCAAATATTTGCTACGCCTAAGCTCATAGTTTAGAATTTCACATCTTAGTAAAGTACAACGGTATACATAAATGTTTGCAAGGTCAGTCACAAAAAGACAAAAACAAATTTTGCAACAAAAAAAGTAAGTTGGAAACAAACATGGGGAAGGTGGAAGAGAAAAGAATGATAAAAATCAGAAATCGGAACAGCAGCAAATTAAGGAAAGGAGCCCAGAAGAGCCATAATGAGTAACCATGGTTAATGCTAACCATGGTTTGCTTCGTCACTACAGATAATGGCAAACATGACCCTGCCATGGTTTCTGCAAGCCATGGCTTCATATCGAGGCTTGCAGCCAATTTTTTAACCAGGGTTTCTGTTAACAAGGTTAGGTGCCGTGTCTTCTTCTTCCTCCTCTTCTTCTTCCTTGCCATCGAGTCACAGCTGACTTATGGTGACCCTGTAAGGGAGTTTTCGAGGCAAGAGGTGTTCAGAGGTGGTTTGCCATTGTCTGCCTCCATGTCACGACCCTGGTATTCTTTGGTGGTCTCCCATCCACATACTAGCCAGGGCCGACCCTGCTTAGTTTCTGAGATCTGATGAGATCGGGCCAGCCTGGGGTTATCCAGGGCAGGGCAGGAGCTATGCCTACGCAAGGCCAAAGCAGAAGAACCAAACAGCACAGAAAAAAGAAAACAAATTATGATTAAAAAAAACACACCTAAAACAAATATATATATTTTTAAAAAAAACAGATCACCACCACCCTGAAGGGAAATCGGAAACTGCACAGCTGCATTTTCTGCCAGCTTAAAATATAGCAAGGTTAAGGACGATGCAATGGTAAAATATTTTCTGTTACATGATAAATTATTTTTAAACAGATGATCCTCAGGATAGTCACAGTGTCCTGATGCCCATGTGAGGTGTGTGTTTATCCCATTCCCCACAGTCTAGGGAAATGCAGATATTCTGCTCTGGTTTTCTGTAAACAAACGTTTTTGTATATTAGCGTTGCATAGAGAATTTGGTTTCTTCGCAGCTTCCAAGGCTTCTGAGTTTTTAGGTCAAAGTGACTAATTTGGATCACATTAATTAGGAGTATTTTGTTTCTTCATAATCAACTAAAAAAAATATTTACCTCCACCTTGTGGTTTCTGTCTCTCCACACAATTTCTCCTATACTGTCAACTACAGCCAATCCCTTCCTTTTCCTCTTCATGCCTGTTGTCTTGCGCCCTTCACTGTTTAAATCCCCCTGTTCACTTTGCCCCATTTTATTCCCAGCCCCCCCCCAAAAAACAAGCACATGAAATCCTTCCCTGAACAGATATGGCATTTTACTAGCAGCATACCTAAATTAAATGTATGCTGCTATTAAAAAAATATTTTAGTTTGTGCCACTGAAGGAATAGGAACAATCATTTCCACCCCTGCACTAGTGTCTACTGCTAATGCTCACACTCATGGGATTGGAGGCAAGATATCGCACACACTTCAGAGACACTGCTGTTGAGAGCTATGGTCAGGCTCTTGCTGTCCCTTCGCTCTGAATGCAAGAAGAGCCCTGCTGGATCAGACCAGTGAGGGTCCATTTAGTACAGCATCCTGTCTCACATAGTGGCCAACCAGCTCCACTGGTGGTCCAACAACAGGGCATAGAAGCCAACACCTTGCCCTGATGTTGCCTCCGGGAGGGGGGGATCAGATTTATATCCCGCCCTTCACTTGGAGTCTCCAAGCAGTTTACAATCTCCGTTCCCTTCCCCTCCCCACAACAGACACCCTGTGAGATAGGTGGGGTTGAGAGAACTCTTTTGAGGACTGCTTGTGAGAGAACAGCTCTGAGAGAACTTGTGACTGACCCAAGGTCACACCAGCAGCTGCATGTGGAGGAGTGGGGAATCAAACCCGGTTCTCCCAGATTAGAGTCTGCACTCTTAACCGCTACACCAAACTGGCTCTGAATGTGGAGGTTCCCTTTAGTCACCATGGCTAGTAGCTGTCCCCCGTGAATCTGTCTGATCCCCTTTTAAAGCCGTCTGTGCCCGCGGCCATCAGTACGTCCTCTGGCAGCAATCGGCCATCATCTGCCTGATTTATCTCAGAATTCTGTATTTCCCAGTGTACCCATAACGCAGAGTTCAAAAAAACATACCCTAGTTAATGGAGACCATTGGTTTGTGGAAGTGCCTACAACATATTCAGTTTTCTGCTTACACGAGTGAGATGTATGCACATGACTGGGCAGAGATAAACTGACTGCTTAAAGGGATGTGAGCAAGTATCACTGGAGAGTTGCTGTGTTTCACTTGGGTCACATGAGCCTGTGTCACATCTCATTTTATTCCAGTCAGGCTTGACCACAAGGCGATCTGTTGATGAGGTCTGTACCGCAAACTGCCCCAGGTGACCCAGGGGTGACAAGCTGCTTTTAC
This sequence comes from Gekko japonicus, assembly GCF_001447785.1. Lineage (NCBI taxonomy): Eukaryota > Metazoa > Chordata > Lepidosauria > Squamata > Gekkonidae > Gekko > Gekko japonicus. The sequence goes on along the minus strand of NW_015175396.1, from coordinate 265,185 downwards.
CACAGCTGAGGAAAATAAACAAATATCTCTGCTGTTCACCAGCTTGGGATTCCGAATTTTTTGTGGTATAACTACATGATGGGAAAGTTAAGTAGCCCCTCTACTGTGCATTAGCTTCCCCCCTTTAAATTGCAACCCCCTTTGCTTACATGATGGTTAAAAAATAACTGTTGGGGGAAATAGTCATGGAAGTACACGAGGTGTCAAAGCTCCTGATCTGCAGCATGAAGCAGCATTTAAGAATAATAACCTAAAGATCCGTTTGACATAATCAGCTCATTGCTGATTAAACTCTCCTCCAAGTACGGAGCAGGTTATCTTGGACCAGAATCCTGCTTCTCTGTCTTGTCAAGAAAACTATACCTGCATTCCTCCCCCCACCCCCACCCCCAGATCAAGGCTTACTGTGTATGGCTTTTGTCTTTGGAAGGAGCAATTATCTCCTTCTGTTTACCTTTCCTTGCCCTGAGGCTAAGTCACAGGCACAGAGAACTTAGCTGTGTGTGCTTGCTACAAATACAGGCATAAGAGAAAATAACCGGGGAAATGTTTTATGTAGGAAGAGGCTGCACGGAGCTGCGTTGGCCCAAAGCAAAATCTAAGACCAAAAGCAATGTAATATCTCTGGTCAAGACCAAGTAAAAACAACACAAAACAGTGTGCCAGTTTTCAAGTCCTTCAGAACTTTTCAACAGACTAGATGTTAAAGGAGAGGGGGATCTTAAGGCCTTGTCTTGTAAGCAGCACATGACTTTTGTTCATTTTCATCCTTCACCTTGTGCACCAACTAAAATTGATCTGCAGCTCTGTAAATACAACTCCCACACTGCCTGTCTGCTCCCTGCCTGTGCTATGACTGGTGCTAGAGCCCCATTTAAACAACTGCTGGTTCTTGTGCCATCAACAGGTTGCTTCCAGTTTTTGCCTCTTCTTCCCAAGGAAGTCCAGTTTGCAGCCCTTGCTCTAAATCTGAACATACTTGCTCAGTATTTCACACAGGAGGCTGACAAGGCAAGGTCTTAAGATCATGGCCTGAGATGCTCACCGCTTTTTTTTTTTTTGCTGAAGAGCCTTCCCCTCCCTCCCTCCTTCCCCCAACTCCCTCGCCAGCCCACATTCCCACTCCAAATACAGTTCTGGAGTCCTGGCCAGGTGGGAGGAAGGTAAACACTCCTCCTCTTGTTTCTTCTCCCCCACAAGCAGCCTCCTCCTGGAACTAATTTGTAATGGAGAACAGGCGGCTTTCTGAAAATGCCACGCAGCTCCAGCTGTAACAGTGGCCTGGAACTAGAAGGGCAACAATTGTAGGGAGATGCTGTCGCCTGACACTCCAGCTTTACATTCTTTCCAGATCAATGGCATATTACGCTTTCTTTATGAACTTTCGCTCCAATGTATGCAACAACAGCACCTGCCTCTTCCTAGTTTTGAAATGAATTCAGGCGGAAGCCAAGATTCAGAGCACCTTCCCCATAGTGCCTTCCCCTGCCCCATTTAATACAAGGGATGAACTGTAGATGGGTCTGACTCAAGGAAGCTTGGCGGCTAATCACCGAGGCTGGACTTACGCTGAGGCGGCTGAGAGTCGAACGGCATCATCATTTTGGGTCTCATCCCCCTTCGCCCAGCAAGCGTGGACATGCTGTCTTCTGACTCGTGCCCTGCAGAAAGAACAAAAGAAGTTGCACAGGGCCACGCCCAGCTCCTTCATGACACCCCACCAACAAGAAGGTGCAATAGGGAATAATGTACAACATTTTTTTTATTAAAAGGCTCTTTATGGTAGCTAAGAGCCTCTACTAGGCAATACATACACATCATTTCCAGGTAAGCTACATGAGTTGCAAGATCCTGCGTGCAGCTTCTCGCCTCGGATGCAAGGCATTCAGCAAAATTAGAAAAGACTTTCTATTAAAATGGCCTCTTTAAATGTATTTATTTGGATTTGTGCAGGTTTTGAACTGGTTTCTCAGTTTTGGTTTCTGTAACAAAGGCTGGCACTGCGATAAGGAATAACTTCTGGAGAAACAACAGGCAGCAAGACTGATGTTTGTGAGATTATTTCAAAAGGAGCAGCTATTCAGAAACACAGCTGGACAGTTCCTAGCAAGATCTAAATCAGGGGTGTCAAACTCATTTGTTAAGAGGGCTGGATTTGACAGAAATGAGACCTTGTTGGGCCGGGCCACGTGTGTCATAAAATGTAATGCCAGGTAGCGGAGATATAGACTTTATAAAGGACACAAAAACAGAGGGCTTTTTTTTACTTAAAATAAAAACATGCTAAAAACATTAGCTCTCTTGCAACATTTTGCTTATTTAACAGTGTCTGATAACTGACACCTCTTGCTGTGAATTATTTTATCAAAATGTCTGTGCTGTTGCAATCTTGAGTATGCTGTTCAGGTGTGTATCTGTAAGCTGTAAACCTACGATGACGCCGCAGCAGCAGAACTGGAAGAAGGAGCAGAAGACAGCCAGTTCCACTGCGGGCCTGATAGAAGCTCTCTGGGGGCCTGGTCCAGCCACTGGGCCGCATGTTTGACACCCCTGATCTAAATGAACACGCCAAAAGCAGCTCCTCTGCCTCCCTTCCACAACTGCCACACAATCCCTAAAAAGAAGCCTCTCTCTACAGGGCCTGTTTTGTGCAGTTTCTCAAAATTTCAATGGGAAATCATCAGAACAAATCCACAACAGAGAGAGAGAGAGAGAGAGAGAACGAACCATAAGCAGAGCTGGGAGAAGGCTGCCCTTCATTCAAACTAATCCCACTAACTTCTGCCCTCTGGTCTTTCACGCCAGGAGTCCATGCCACGACTTCCCTTCAGTGCATATATACATGAGCATTACACTCAAGGAGACCCATGAGGCCTTGCAGTGAGGATATACCAACTCAGAGCTTACCAGCTGCTGCCCTTTATACAGTTTATGTCTCTGGCACCTGGCATTATATTTTATGGCGCACATGGCCCGGCCCCAAAAAGTGACATTTACGTCAGGTCCAGCCCTCATGACAAATGAGTTTGTCACCTCTGCTCTAGAGGGACTGAACCCCCTTGTCACAGGTGGAGTAATGTTAGCTTTTGCAGAGCAGGGTGGCATGGTGGCCCAAGAAGTACCTTTTCTCAGCTCCATCTTATTCACCAACTTTCTCATTATCTGGACTTAGTTGTTCTGGCCATGCTGATTCGTAACTCTATAACCTCACAGCTGAATTACTGAAACATGCTGTATGTGGGGTTGCCCCTGAAGAAACTACAACTGGTCCAGAATGTGGCAGCCTGACTGCTGGTCAGGAGCTAGCCACCAGGAACATATGTTGCTCATTTTGAAACAGCTACACTAGCTGCCAGTCTGAATTCTGAACTCAATTCAAGGTGCCGGTTATAGCCTTTAAAGCCCTTCACCATCTGGGACCTACAAATCTGAAGGACCCTCTCCTTCCACATGTTCATCTGCGCCTTCTACAGTCCTCTGGCAGCCATCTGCTGGATATCCCAGCTGGCATCAACCAGGGCCTCGGCCTTTTCCATCATAGCTCTGGCTCTATGGAATGGGCTCCCTGAAAAAGTGAGAGGAGACCCCTCCTTCCTTGGAGATTGTCAGGAGGCACTGCATGCCCTGCCTGTTTGCCAAGGCTTTTGGGGGAGCGGGTTCAATAGCAGGCACCTTTGGGAGAGGGGAAGGGGTTTGGGGCTTGCTATGGTTTTAACTGGGGATGCTCTAACTATTATTGCAAGCTGCCTTGAACCAAGAGAAAAGACAGGATATAAATGTTCAAATAAAAAAAATAAAATTAGTTAACAAAACAGAGAACCTTAGCAAGATATATTTACTTACAATCTATGAGTTACAAATAATCTCTGACTGTACAATAAACACTATGTATAAAATTTAGCTTGGACATGACCAAAACTCACCCCTGTAAGAATTCCGTCTTTGATGGATATTGCTGTCCATAGAGTTATCGACTGGGGTAATGTCTTGGGAATTACGAGGGATTGGGGTGTCCGTCATGATCGGGTTGGGATCTGGAGATTTGTCTATGGGCTTCAGCTCCAGCCTCTCATGATGGATCCAAAGGTCAGGGGGTTTGACATCCTTGGAATTCCCTTTGTATTTATGAGAACCATTCACAGATTTGCAGGCCGCTCGCTTCCTTTGAAAGCAACAAGCAGATCATCAAAAGAAAAATATTTATGTATTCATAGGCTGAGAGAGAGCTACTGTTTGTTTTTTCCTTCAAGTACTTCACCCACATGCTGTGGCTGTCCTCTGTGCAAGCAACTTCATTGTAAACTCACCAACAGTAACCAGCCATTCACATTATGTTCTGCTGGTATCGAGAATGCAGTACAGCCAAGGTCTTGCCTTCTCTGAAGGTACTGCAATGTCACCCTCTCATGCAAGAGGTGCTCAGAGAAGAGCGTTTGATCCTGACCCAACAGACTTCTTTCAACTACAGAAAATGGTCTGCAAGATCCATGGAAGCAGCTGCTACCACAGTAGACTAACAACAACAAAAAAAAGATCACAGAAAGACAAAGGTATCCTCCACTAAAACACAATGCTGAGCTACTTGTGTTTTGCAATACCCCGCCTCGGTGCTTCCGGTTCACTGGGAAATTCTGAAACAGAAGGAAGCTTGAAAGCAGAATGGATGATTGGCAATTATATTATTTTGCAGCCTCCATGGGATGGATTAGGGAATGGGCTATATTAGAAGATATAAGGACATTAGCTCTAGAGGGATTTGATTTAGTAATGAATGAATGAATTTTATTGTTACAGCGCATAGCCAGCAATTATAAAAAACCATAGAAGTAACTTACAATAACCAAATGGTAAAACTACCTTAAAAAAAACAAGGTTACTAAGGAACAACATTATGCAGTCATTTTGATCACTAAAACCAGACTTAGGAATACGCTGCAATGAAACACATTTAAAAGGAGTAAAATAGAATGACAAAAAAGGCAATAAGATTTAAAATCAAACAGTCCTATCCCAAGTGGCAACCAGAACACTGATGAGCTTTTACGACCAAGGAGCAAAATTTTGCAATGTCTGGATTTCAATATCTAAAATGTCCAGATGGTGAATCTATTTATGTAAAATTATACAAGCATTTTAAAATCTAAAACCAACAATACAATGTAAAAAGGACAAAATTTAGTCTTAAAAAGATAAAAGAACGAGAATAAAAAAAATCAGTTATTTGGGAGGGAATCTAACCCAAGTGGCTACCTGAACACTGATGAGCTTTTACAACCAGAAAACAGAATTTTGCTATCTGGTGTATCGCTGTATGGTCAGGGTTTGAAAGTAATTTCTCTATCTTATCCTGATCAGAGGAGCCAACCAAGAGGGGACCAATACATTTTGTGCGAGCTTCGTTATATATTGGGTATCTCAGGAAGACATGTTCCTGGGATTCTATCTCTTACTGTAAGGCGCTAAAAAGGCAGGGGTCGCCTGTACGTCCAGTTGGCGTTCAATATCTTCAATCCTCTGCCTGACCACTAGCTTAGCTTGAACGTCCCCCCTTTCCAAAAGCTCTTTGGGGGAAAACCCTAGTAGTGTAATTTTCCGAATAGTATGGGTCAGCCATTCAGATTGGTAATCGTCAATCAGGATTAAGGGCACAAGGCCACATGGATTTAGGTTTATCTTTAACCAAAGAAAAATAGAGTACAAGGTGATCTTGGCTTCAACTTTCATCATGCCAGTCTCTAGCCGTACCATTGCATTTGTAACACACCTTGGAGTAGATCTCAAAAATTTCGATTGAACCAGCTCTAGTGGGGCATAGCAAGAAGATGTCACTCCCAGTAGCGTCCCATAGAGCATCTGGGCTAATGTTTTAGCCTTAAAGAGTTTCAGTGCTGCTGGCACAAAATAGCCCCCTGTAGAACGGAAAAACTTGAGAATACCTTGGGCGGATTTATCACCCGTACATGCTGCTGCCTGACTATGAGCGAACTTAGAGCCCGAGGCTTGGATAATCATACCAAGGTAACGGAAGTTGGTTACCTGTTCAAGATTCTGATCATTTATACTCCACTTTCTTAACTTAGGTCTCCTGCCAAAGGCCATCGTTAATAATCAATTTCTGATCACTACAATAACTGGCAAATCTATTTAATGCCCTTCTCAGGCCAATTGAAGTTCTAGAAAGAATAACAGCGTCGTCAGCATATAAAAGTATAGGAATAGGGCGCTGGGCCAATTTGGGTGGATGGAGATCTGTACCATTAAGATATCCAGCAACATCATTAATGTAGAAGTTGAAGAGAGCTGGTGCCAACATACACCCCTGCCTAACACCCTTGTGGGGGGAGATTTTATCTGTCAGGTGGCCCAACCCGGTACATCTAACCCTCAGGGAGGGATTTAGTAATGGGATGGCACGTCTATTTATGGCATGGAAAAGAAAAAAAATCATTCCAATTTCCATACACATATAACTTAATATAACTATTAAGTCTGGAACTTAATAAAAGACAAAAACTATACTAAAATACCAATGTGGATTTCACCTATAGAGGCATTTGCAAAACCCACATTAATAATAGGAAAAAACAAAGAAACCTATGGTAATTTACTAAATTAAAAAATGGAACTGAAATCAGATGAGATGTTATTAAAACAAAACATAGATCTCTCCTGGTGGGAAAAAAATGTACTGAAATCAAGATATAATGAAGATTTTAAAAATGGATTTTATACAAGTCCAAATGAAATTGATAAAATATGGCTCTCATCAAGCGATAAATTAATCCAGAAGTTGTATTAAAAATTATTAGACGATTTTTTACAAACCGAGACCATAAAAACATCAATGAATGAGATTGGCCACTCAATAGAAACAGATCAATGGCTAAAAACCTGGAAAGCTTTAAAATATATGAGAGCGACCCCCTATAAGGAGAATATATATAAATTATTCTATAAATGGCATTGGACTCCCGAAAAAATTGCGAAATGCTTCCCGAGATCATCCAATATCTGCTGGAGATGCAAAAGGAATATAGGCTCATACATCCACATATGGTGGAGATGTGACAAAATCCAAATTTTCTGGAAAAAATCTATAAGATATTTTTAGATATATTAAAAATTAATATCCCTTTAACACCAGAAACATATTTACTTAATATGATACCTGATAAAATAAAAGACAACACTTATATAATTGTCTATATATTAACAGCGGCTAGAATACTTGTTGCAAAACGTTGGAAATCAAAAGTCATACCTTCTATAAAAGAGCTTAAAAAACAGGTTGCTTACCTGTAACTGATGATCTTCGAGTGGTCATCTGTGCATTCACACCCATGGGATCTAGTGCGCATGCGCTGGATCGATCGGCATTGTAGCAAGCTCTTTAATGGATTTTCGCACCCAGTCCCTCGGGCATGCGCAGGAACCCCACCGTGCATGCCCAGGGGGTGGGCACCGACATCCCGCCAGTTCCTTCGAACCGCCGCAAATCCGAGCAGTGGCCTACCTGGAGGAGGGTGCTGGCAGGTCCTTACTGCGTAGCCGAAGATAAGATGTGACATCCCATGTTGGTACTAGAGTTCTTTCGGACGTCTAGGGCATAGTGCCTTATGAAGGTGTTAGATGTAGCCCACGTTGCTGCTCTGCAAATGTCCGTCAGGGGAACTCCCTGGAGGAAGGCAGTGGGAAGCCGCAACAGCTCGAGTAGAATGGGCCCTGATTGGGCCTGGCAATGGCTGTTTGGCGATCAGGTAGCAGAGGCGGATGAGACCCACAATCCACTTTGAGAGACGCTGAGCCGTGATGCGAGTCCCCAGTCTTGCTGGTGCATAGGAGACGAACAGTTGGGAGTCAGGTAGAACAGAAGTGCATGCTTCGCATCCAACGTGTGTAACAGTCTGTCCTCTGAGGATGTCGGAGCCGGGAAGAAATCCGGGAGGAAGACCTCTGCCTGTAGGTGGAATTCTGACACTACCTTTGGCAGGAACGAGATCTCAGGTACGAGGCAGACGCCATCTGGCAAAAAGGACAAGTAAGGAGTGTCATGTCTGAATGCCAGTATTTCTCCAACTCGCCTTGCTGAAGTGACAGCAACCAGAAAGGCCGTTTTCCACGACAGGAATTTTAGGTCGCAATTTGCGAGCAACTCAAAAGGTTTCCTGGTGAGTTGGCGAAGGACCAGGGGAAGGTCCCAGGGGACGACAGGAGTTTTGATGGGAGGGTAGAGGTGCAACAGTTCCTTCAAAAAATGTTTAGAAACTGGATGCGAGAACAGTGTGCATCCCTCAACTTGAACATGGTAGGCCGAAAGTGCGGCCAAATAAACCGTTAACGAGAAATGTGGAAGTCCCGAGTCAGCGAGAGACAGGAGGAATTTGAAAACTTTCTCGAGACCTGCAGAGGTGGCTCAAGGGGCATCGTCACCCAAGTAGGAACAGAATTTTTGCCACTTATAATGATACGACTTTCGCGTAGTGGACTTTCTGGAGTTTAGCAAGACATTTGCTATGCGGGTGCAAAAGCTGTTGATGCTACTCTCCAGGCTGTCAACTTCATTCATGGCACATCGTGGTATAGGAGAGGGGACTCGGATAGGAACTGGAGGTCCTGTGCCGGAGTAAATTGGTGGTAGACCCCCACTGACAGGTGGAGGATGGTTGAGAACCATGGTTGCCGCGGCCACCAAGGGGTTATGAGGATGCAGTCCGCTCTGTCGGTGATGATTTTGCGGACCACTCTAAGAAGCAGGGGCAGCGGAGGGAAGAGGCAGAGAAACCCTCTGGACCATGGATAGAGGAGACCATCCCCTAGAGACTGTGGGTCCCTGCCATCTTGGGTGCAGAACAGAGGGCACTTTTTGTTCGCTCTGGTGGCAAAAACATCTATTTGGGGAACTCCCCACCTTCGGAAGAGTGGAAGAAGGTACGTTGGATTCATTTCCCACTCGTGGAGACTGAGTCCTGCTCGACTCAGGTGGTCTGCCTGTACATTCATGTGCCCCGGGATGTGCGTGGCGACTAGGAAGACGTCGTGGGTGATGCAGAAGTCCCATAATTGGATGGCAAGGTTGCAAAGGCATAGGGAGACAGTGCCCCCTTGCTTGTTGACATAACTGAGGGCAGTGGTGTTGTCCATGAGGACTGTAACACATTTCCCCTTGATCAGAGGTAGGAAACTGGTGACAGCGAACTGTATTGCAAGCAGTTCCAGGAAGTTTATGTGCCGTTTTCGTTTGGTTCGAAGTTGCGGATAAACCATAGTTGTAGGTGACGCATTTTTAATCTGGCAAAGACCAGGACTGACGTAGTAGCGGCCATAAGGCCGAGTAACCTCTGTATTTGGAAAGCCGTAACTGAAGGTTGGGTACGGATGACAGTGGCTAGGGGAATGATGTCTGCCACTCTGTTTTGTGGCAGGTGAGCCATGCAATTGTTGGAATCTAGTAGGGCACCGACGTACTGTATTTTCTGGACTGGTTGAAGTTGAGACTTTTCCAGATTGACTTGTAGGCCCAGGTTTTCCAGGAGTACCAGTGTCTCATTGATATTTGAGACCAGGGTGTCCTTGGAGGATGCTACCAAGAGCCAATCGTCGATGTACGGGTAGATGGAGATACCCATGAGACGGAGGAAGGCCGCAACCACAATCATAGTCTTTGTGAAGACTCTAGGGGCGCTTGAAAGGCCAAATGGCAGAGCTGCATATTGGTAATGCTGTTGACCAATT
>NW_015175396.1:226009-254724 GCF_001447785.1 Gekko japonicus | reverse complement strand
AGACGGGTTTGAGCTGACTCGGTGGGAAGGAAGTCAAAAGCCCTGCTTGGAGGACTTTGCCTGCTTAGTGCGGGAAGATTGTTGTCCGGATCCAAACCTGGGTTTTTGAAAGGTGGGTTTTTGGCCTCCTGAAGACATACGTGGTATCTATTGTCTGTCAGGAGATTGACGATTTGGAGTGCGCTTTTGCCAGGGCCGAGACCAAGTGCGAGGGCAATATTGTTGCCTCGTGGAGGATGAAACTCCTAGAGCGCGAGAAGCCTTTATGCTCTTATCCATATCTTGGAGTATGGAATCGGTAGTGCTGTTGAAGAGACCAAGGCCATCGAAGGAGAGGTCTTCGACATAAGACCTAGTATCTTGTGGAAGATTGGTATTACGGAGCCAGGATTGCCTCCTTAGAGCTATTGCTGAGGCCATTGTTCTTGAGGAAGCGTCTAGGGCATGTTTGGAAGTGTTGATCTGCTGCTTCGCAAGTACCATGCCTTCCTTCTGAATAATTCTGGCTGCCTGAAGCTTGTCTTCGGGGAGATGAGTCAGGAGTTCAGAAAACCTTTCCCACAGAGTGTACTGGTATCTGCTCACGCTGGCTAAGTAATTTGTGGTTTTTACTGCCAATGCTCCTGTGGAGTAGATGCGTCTCCCAAACGCGTCTAATTTTCTACTTTCCCTGTCAGAAGATGCAGAGTGTGTTCGTTTGGACTTAGACGAGGATGTTACAACCATCGAGTTTGGCTGAGGGTGGGAAAATAAAAATTCGGCTCCGGTCTCCTGGACTCTATACATGTGGTCCAGGTGTCTCGTTGACACTGGGGCTGACGAAGGTGTCTCCCATGGTGCTTTTGCAGCTTGTAAAAGGACCATGGACATGGGCAGTGCTATGGTAGTGGAGGTATCCAGTTGCACGATATCGAAGACGGCATCTGTAACCTGTGGTTGTTGTTGTACGACTGAGTGGCCTAGAGAATGGGCCATTCGTTTGACGAGGTCTGCATAGGAAGTGAGATTGTTGGATGGGGATATAGGTAGATCATCTGCGACAGCTTGGTTAGGAGACTTGTGGTCAGGGGAGGTGTGAGCCTCTGAGGCCTCTGTATCAGAATCCTCTTCTGCAGAATCAGAGGAGCCCTGACTGGCATTTGAACCGGAGTGACCGATTTTTTCTTGTCTGGTTCTAAAACCTAGCACAGTGCCGACAAGACTCAGGTCAGTGAGACTCCCCCAAACAAAAAATACAGAGGGTGTGGCGGTCTGGTGGTGCAAGTTTACTACCGCAGCCCTTGCAATGGTTAAAAAAGCCTCACTTCTTCTCCATAAACAAGAAAAGCAGAGAAGAAAGAAAAGGGGGGGGAGCCCGAAGGCGAAACTGAGGTAAACCGAACTTCTCCCTCAACAAAAAAACACAATCTTTTTTTATTATTTATTTTAAGAAAAACGTAAGGAGAGAAAAAGGATAGAGAAAACTAAAGGAAAAATCTGAAGAGCCGTGAACCCTATTTCCCCGCTGCTGTCAGCTTCTATGTTTTTCATAGGGGTTGATTCGCGGCGGTTTGAAGGAACTGGCGGGATGTCCGCGCCCACCCCTCTGGACATGCGTGGTGGGGTTCCTGCGCATGCCCGAGGTCTGGGCGCGAAAATCCGTTAAGAGCTTGCTACAATGCCGATCGATCCAGCGCATGCGCACTAGATCCCATGGGTGTGAAGCACAGAGACCACGTTGAAGATTGTAAGATACTTGAAGTAGCAGAAATGAATAAATTAAGTATAATATTACAAAATAAACCAGAGGAGTTTTTTTGGAAAAGATGGAAAATAATCTATGACTGGCTGAAGATGAAGAAGATGAACTAGGCTCGAAATTATACTAGTTAATGATATTCTATGTTAAAGAAGAAAGATGAATTACATTAGGAAATGTATAATCCTTTAAACCAATATATTCTTGATGGAAAATGAAAATAAAATTATTTTTTTTAAAAAAGAAAAGAAAGCAGAATGGATGGACTGGAGTAGTCAGCACCATTTTCCTTTGAATTCGACTATTATATTGAGAATTCATAAGTTTAAATTGTTATAAAAGTAACAGGTTCAGTGCAGTGGGTTGTATTTTGTTATAGGATATTTTCCCCTGCATAACAACATGAAGGCTTCTATATATACTGAGCACTAGATGAAGGTAAATATTGTGAGTTCATAAATTATCTTTGATTAGGTTGTAAATATTAGTATTAATTGCCGGGCTGATTATTATTATTATTATTATTATTATTGTAGCTGTATGGTACAACTGAAGAAGTATCAATGAAACGAAGATTGGAATCCGGAGTCTTCGTCCTATGTCCTGTGTGCCGGCTTCTTTTGTACACTCTCTGTTGTTGTATGTCATATGTATACACTATATTCTATCTGTTTGTATACATTGTGTTATATAAATATTCTTTGTTCCTTTGCACTTCAGCATAGTGCCTTTGATTTCGTTATTTAGACAGTGCTTTTTTTTTGGTTGTTATATACTATACTACACTGTGTTATCACTTTTGTATTATCTTGCTCTTGCTACACATTACTTTCTACCTATGTAATTCCGTTTTTTAGCACTGTCACATCTAATACTTAAACTTTATTTCAGAATTCTGTAATCCCAGAACTATCACTTCACTTAACAGATGCCTTACTCTGTTGATTGCCCTGGCATACATTGTGTGATCCACCTTGAGGTGGACTACGAGTAACATAAGTAAAACTATCAAAAAGCTGTATCACTTCAAGAATTTAGCAAATTTGTATCCTACTCTTCTTGTAAGGACCTCAGGGAAATATACATGAAATGACTGCCATTTCCTGCCCACCCTCCCAATAACTTTGTGAGGCAGATCAGACAGAAGGAGAAACTTCGCTAAGATTGTGCAACCGACTTCAAGGCTTAGAGAAGAACTTGCATCCAGCTCTCCTAACCTTCAGGAATGGGCCTTAAGAAGTGGCTTGCCTCTGACTGTCATATCTTTTGTGGCAATAAATGAAAGCGAGAACAAGGTTTGCCCTCAGGTGTGCATACAGCAGGGGTCCACAACCTTTTCGAGCTTGGGGACATCTTTGGAATTCTGAAAGAGGGTGGTGGATGCAGCAACGAAATGACTGCCGCAGAGCCAGCCACAGAATGTCAGGGAGCGAGGTTATACGTAACTCTCATAGTAAATCTCCAACATTTCAGGCAGAAGCGCTGTTTAACAGGATGCCCTTTTATATGCACAGCCAATCAGAAGCCCTGCTCAGAGCTGAGCCCTGACCTGGATAACTCAGACAGGCCCGGATCTTGTCAGATCTCGGAAGCTAAGCAGGGCCGACCCTGGCAAGTACTTGGACGGGAGTTCTCCAAGGAATACCAGGGCTGGGACGCGGAGGCAGGCAATAGCAAGCCACCTCTCTGAAACATCCAAGCCCCACTAGGGGTCACCAGAAGTCAACCATGACTTCCAGGTACACACACGTCCACACACACACAAAATACTCCCCCCCCCCAAAAAAAAAAAGCCCTGCTCAGCAAAACCCCCGCCCACTTTCTGAAAGCACTTCACAGGCACCAGGAAAGGTACTGGCGGGCACTGTGGTGCCCACAGGTACCACGCTGGGGACGCCGGCATATAGCTACTCTGAATTAGTCCACAGCCTTGTCACACAAATAAACCAGTCACTTTGCAAAAAGCGTTCGGACAAAATGCTAATGTTATGTTTTATGTGACTACAGAGAAACTGAACACAATAGCGCCTGCATTATTTACCAACTCTAAAAAGTCTTAAGAGACCAAAAAAAAAATATGTTACAATCAAATGTGTGCAACAAATCCTCCCCCCCGCCCCACAAGAAATGTAATAAAGAGCTGCTGAAGCTTCTTACTTCTTCTGGTGGGAAGTAGTGCGCCGAGTGCAGAAGACAGCGACCACCACAACCACTACGATGGTGATTACTCCCACGGAAACGATTATTACCAGAAGCATGTTGTATTCCAGAGGAGAAGGGCTTCCGTGAGGGCTGTTGCTGCCTAAAGAGGAAACAAATATTATTCACTATAGCTGCCAAAGTCATGGGATCTGAATCCATATTTCAATTCATATTTCAATCTGCATCTAGAGCACCCAAGTGAATTTAATATCCCGGTTTTCCTGCTACATTTATATTTATTTAAAATGCATATACCACTTCTCTCTGTGGATCTAAGAGGCTTAAAATTAGTTAGCTGCACAAGTGCGTTCTTGGTATTTCATATTGATTTATGAGACTTGTTTGTTTTATAATATTTATTTTAATCTGGAAAAACAGAGACGCTCAGGGAATCAACCTGTTTGGGAAGGACTATAATGCCCTGAAAGAGCAAGTTTGCCATTTTATGGTGCTACTTGATTCTGGCCCACAGTTAGAAACTCGGGTTTCCGCTGTGGCACACAATGCCTTCTACCAGCTTCAAGTGGTATGCCAACTATATCCATCTCCTGACAGCATGGCTTGGCCATTACAATCCATGCTCTGAGTTACATATAGCTTGGATAACTATAATGTGCTGGGCATGGGGCTGCCTTTGAAGACTGTTCAGATGTTTCAATTACAGCAAAATGCTGTGGCCAGGTTGCTGCCTAGGACTGGCTACAAGGAATCATATCACTTGGGTATTAGAAGATCAGCTCTGGCAGTATATTTGCTTACAGCCACAACTCCAAACGCTGGGGCTCACATTTAAAGCCCTGTACTGCTTGGGTCTGGGGTACACGAAGGACTACCTTTCCCCATATGCTTGATTAAGATATTCATCCAAGCCCTGCACTCTGTACCCTTGACTATGTGGGTGAGGCAGGTGGCAACTACAGACAGGGTGTTTTCAGTAGTGAAGCCTCATGAAATGGCTTTCCCCAGAGTTTTTATCTGGCACCTACCCTTCCAAATTTGTGTTTTATTTTCCCAGGCTTTTCATGAGAGCTTTTCCCATCTTTTACTTATCACGGCTATCTTAAGATTTTATCAGCATTTTATATGGTTTTGTCTAGCCCGCTCCTTTGGCTATGCTTTCACTTTATGGATCTTAACGGGATTAATATTATTTTACGCTTGGCTGGTTTTGATTTTCTATTACATTGCTACATAGCAGAGTGACTTATACTGCTGACAGGGTGGATTTATTATTAGTTAACTATTTGAGTTACTAGTGGGGCGCCGTTGTCCATTTCTGAATTTTGCTGTTAGCCACATCCAGTAGTTCTTTATGGAGAGGCAGTGTAAAAGTGCAATAAATAGCAATGAATGAATGGGTCTTATCCTGCAGTCCACTATACTCTACAATGATACCCTTCAAAGTATTTCTACTGGAAAACTTCCTACCCAATACCCAGACTGGCCAGGAGTGTGCAGGCACTCTAAATGACAGCCGTTTCTCCACCTCTTTGTAAACAGGGGCTCAGCTGGGCAGTTTCAAGCTCGTATCTGTGGATACCAGCCAATTATTTACAAAGCTTATTTGATCGATATTAGCTAAAATGAAATCCACCTCCAAACTTCAGCCGGCTAATTAGCTATAAATTGCAACCTCAATAGAAAGATGGATCATTGTACAATGAGATTATCACGCTGTATGTTCTGTTTGTTTGGCTGTGTGTTGTTTTTTTTTTTACAAGCAGACAAACACAAAGTTCACCATCAAATATCTTTCCCTCTCTCCCAACAGCAGGCAAGTAGGTTCAAACCAAGCCATCTTCTTTTGAAATACCCAGGGCTTTAGATGAGACTCAAGTCCTGGAATATATTCTCTCTTTTAGTACTGAATAATTCCAACAGGTCCCCACAAACAGGAGATTATAGGACAGAGTTTCCAAATGAGATACTGAAGCTTCCAATGAGGTAGAGCTGAAAAAAACACCCTAAACATCCATCAAAGGGGGCACCACCAAATAACTGAACACAGAAGTCTGAGAAATCCTTCACACACAACTTGTGCAACTACTAGAGACACTGTATGCAGAATTGCAGGTTAAATATGTTACGCGCAGGAGCCCTATTTGCACAGCTTGTGGCAGAAGTGATAAATTCATTCCCCACACCGAAATACGCTTCCATAACTATGCACACCCCTTCCCAAAAGAATGAGATCAATTCTAATCCATCGGTTTCACTTCTGTTTCAGACATTTACAACTGAAACATTAGACCTCTTCCCTGGAGCTCTGAAATGTCATCTGTTATGAAAACTGTACAGCATGAAGATAAGAGATAGCGTGTCTGCGTGTATAAAACAAAACACCCCAGACACCACAAAAGATAGCATCAATGATAGGAGGTGAACCCACTTGAAGGCATTTTCTCACACCCCATGACAAAGCCAGCCCACTGATCCATGAAAATTATGCGTTCTTGCAGCTCTTCATACTCCACAGTTCTAGTGATACTATGAGCACATTACAAGCAGACAAACACAAAGTTCACCATCAAATATCTTTCCCTCTCTCCCAAAAGCAGGCAAGTAGGTTCAAACCAAGCCATCTTCTTTGGAAATACCCAGGGCTTTAGATGAGACTCGTCCTGGAATATATTCTCTCTGTTAGTACTGAATAATTTCAACAGGTCCCCATAAACAGGAGATTATAGGACAGAGTTTCCAAATGAGATACTGAAGCTTCCAATGAGGTAGAGCTGAGCTACAGTCTTTTTCAGAATAAGCCAATATTAGCCACTGGCCTTGCCACAAACCAGTCAAACCCCTTCAAATCCATAAAATATGCCTCCACATGCAACACGCCACCCACCCACATCTCGCCTGTGAAAACCACTTCCCCGATGCTACCAAAGCCCCAACTGTCAAATCTTTGGCATCTGAGATTTTCTGAAATTGTGATTTTACAGCTTTTACAGAGATATATGTTTGAGCACAATTGTTTTATGATTGTTTTAAGATTGTTTTATAATTGTTTTGTATTGTTATTTATGTGCTTAATTTTTTTATGTAAGCCACCCTGAGCCTGCTTGTCGGGGAGGGTGGGGTATAAATTGAATAAATAAATAAATAAATGTCATGCTAAAAGCAGTCAGCCTTCTGGGGAATGATTCAAGACACCAACAGGACAATCCTAAAGCAGGTCTACTCAGAATCCTCCTGAAGTCTACTCAATTGGCCTTACTCCTGGGGAAGTGTTCTTAGGACTGCACTGCAAATACCCTTACAATTCATCTCCTGCATTCCTTATCAGTAGCCCAGAACAGTGGGGGATTTTTAGAACAAAGTTGGCTTCAGTTGCCACCATGAAGACTTACCAGCAGGCCTTGAAGCATTTGGTTGGTCAGAATGAAATCCTGGAAAGCTACTGCTTGTGCTGGAGAAAATCCATGCTACATCTTGGTGACAAGCCTGCAATATCAGGTATTGGGTCTAGTCTCACTTTGCTCTCTATCTGAATGGCTTTCAGCGCCCCAGTTCTCGGCATAAATGCACTTCCAAGATCTTTACTTACCACCCACGGGTGTCTTATAGTCTGTCCCAACATCCATTGGACGGTTTCCTTTTCCTGCAGATCCCGCAGCTGGAGGGGAAAAAACTATAATTGTGTCAAGTTATTCATATTTCAGGTCCTACTCAACTTTCCAAAACCTACTGCTTAACATGTTACCTAATTCTTATTTTTAGATGGACAGACATAAGCCAGAAATACACATACCCCAAGCATGTTGCAGGCCTTTTCTGGAAGTGCCTGTCCAAATGAACTATAGTATTCATAATTAAACAGATGTCTTCACACAACACACTGCGACAAATACTGAACCACTCATTCCTTTGATGAAGTGAAGAAAAGTACACAGGATTGTGAAAACACCAGAGCCTCCGTTCTTCCTTCACAATTCAATAAATCCCAAATCTTGGATGGCTGGGATTTATAGGATGGTCACAGCACCGATTACCACACCACAGCCCATGCAGATGATAGTAAACATTTTCTTATAGAAGGATGTTAAAAACCCATGCTGATCAAAAACCGGTCGGCACATTTTGTGACCATTATTTGGGGAATGCTGACTGAAAAGAACATTCAAGTCCAATAACACGTTAGAGACAAAAGCTGACCAGGATATAAGCTTTCGTGAGTTGACTCATGGAAGCTTGTACCCATGGTAAAGTCTGCTGGCCTTTAAAGTGCTACTGGACTCAGAACTTGTTCTGCTACTACAGACTAACACAGCTACCTGCTTGAAACCAACTGAAAATAAGTAGGGTGTGTTTGTTTTCTTCAAGAAATCCTACTGGATTTCAAGGTAAGTTCTCTGCAAATCCCAGAGGACTTGGAGTGGAAGGAGGAAAAGTATTGCTGTGCACTAGCCTTTGAAGAGTTCACCATTCCCCTAACTTTTCTTTACTGCCCAGAGGAGTAAGGATAGAGGTGAAATCTTATTGTTTTATTTGCACTGGCCTTTGAAGAGAAGAAGAGAAAAGCATCTGCGTCTTGTTAGAGAACGTGTGAGGAACTCTGGGCATGTGTGGGGAGGTCTCTCACTTGGTGAGGGCAGCTGCCACAGCTTATATAGTTCCTAGTGGCAACTGTTTCTAAGTGGGCATAATAATGCTATACTATACTCTGACTACAAGCCGCAGCAGATTGTAATGCTTGCCTTCAGTACAAATGTATCTGAGCCAAAGAGGAATTCTTCTTCCGCTCCTTCCTCCTCTCTGTAAACCAACTTATCTGCTGCTGCTGCAGCAGCGGGGGCAAGCATCAACAGCCCAAGAGAAGGAAGAATCTTTTCTGCCTCTCCACATTCAAACTCTCAGATGCCGTTCTGGCTACGGCCAACTGTTGGTGGTCAAAGATCTTAGCCTCTCATCAGCCAGTGCTGAGCCACTTTCTTTCACTTACTCCCACAGAAGCTGAATCCAAGAAGCAGGAATCTGCCACGGCAGAGAGTCCCACCTCTTCTCAGCTAGAGCGGAAGAGAAGGATGACCGAGCAAGAGACACAGAGAGGCTTCTATGAATGGCAAAGGCTATGCAATTAATAGCCCACCTGCAGCTTAAGACTATAGACTAGGAGTCCCCAAGGTGGTGCTCATGGACACCATGATACTCACCAACACTATGGTTGCCAGCTCTGGGTTGGGAAATACCTGGAGTTTTGAGGGTGGAGCCTGAGGAGGGCGGGGTTTGGGGCATAATGCCATAGGATCCAACTTCCAAAGTGGCCATTTTCTCCAGGTGAACCTGGAGATCGCCAGCCACTACCTGGATGCTGGCAACCCTAACCAACACCACTCCTGGTGCCTGCCAAGTGTTCTTAGAAAGTGCGTATGGCTACCTGAGGCTTCTGCCCAGCAAGGCTCCTGATTGGCCACTGGAATTTTGATTAGCTGTGCAGGTTTTAAAAAATGTTGCTTTGGCAGCAGCTACCACCACAAGCACAAGGATCTTCACTGTGTGACTGAAGGTAAGCTGTGGCGGCCATTTTGTGGCTGTGCCCATCACACTGTGTCAGAATTCCCAAGGTGCCCACAGGCTCAGAAAGGCTGGGAACACCTGCTGTAGACTAGAATAAGTTATGGGGACCCATGAGGACTCACAGGTGGGCATCTCGTTTCATGCTCCCTCCCTCCATAGCCTTTCCCTGCTTCCTTCTCTCCTTCCCACCCGACCTTATATCTGCCCCTCATTTCCAACTGTATTTTTAAATTTCAGTTATACTTTATTTATTTATTTATTTATTATTTAGATTTTTATCCCGCCCTCCCCGTAGGCCACACCTTTCTCCACAACAGGGGACCCAAAGCAGCTCACACTGTTCTCCTCTCCTCTATTGTATCCTTACAACAACCTTGTGAGGTAGGTTAGGCTGAGAATGTGTGGCTCAAGGTCACCCAGTGAGCTTTCACAACTGAGTGGTGATTCGAAACTTGTTCCTCCAGATCCTAGTCTGAAACTCTAACCCCTAAACTACACTGGCTTTTGTGGGGTGGTTGCTGACAGGCCTGGCCCTGATAGTCCTCCCCCCAAAGGCGAAAACAGACCTAGAAAGGGCCCTTCTCCTTCCCTTCACCTTTTAGGGACAGAAACCAAGGCTACAGTGCTGTGGTTGCCTAGCAACCCCCATAAGGGCCACTGAGAGGTCATTCATTTCTTAACTGATTCTGTTATTGAGGGAATGTTAACTCCCAAATGTAATTTTTTAAAGACTTCAGACTCTTTTTTTTTTTTTTTTGGCAAACCTGTTGCTTGTTTCAGGTTTGTAGAAAGATCTGTATCATCTGTTCATGGCTCCAGTCTCTGGATTTACATATCCTCAGATTTGAGAATCAGAGATACTGATGACTGAAAAGACTGCATGTTTAGGCAGTTTCAGTTCACTTGTACACAATTTGAAAGTTAACTTGCCTTTCTTCCCTATTACAACACAATTTCTTTTTACAAAGCTTGTCAATGTTTTGAAGTTGAAGTTACATAGGTTTTGAATCCGAAATTCTTGGTTTTGTGTGTGTTTTGTTTCCAATAGTGTTTGTTTTTAAAGTACTGTTGTGTATCTTGTTCAAGAGGAAAATACACCAAAGAAGCCAATATGCTAAGAAACAAATGTTTATATAAAACTTAAACAAATATAGTACAAAACGGCCTCCCTACAGGTCCATAAAAGCATTATTTATTCAGACTGTGAAAAATATGGCTGCAGTGTTCCTCTCAAAGGAGACTTTTTGATGTTCCTTCTCACTCACAGACAAGCATAAAAGAGTACACACACACATTTTTGTGGTGGTGTCAAGATAACAGAAAAAGCTCTCTTTTATTGGGGGGGGATTCTACAAAGGTAACAGAACTTCATTACGAAAGAAAAGAAACCAAAGCCTCTGCTAGAAGTTTCAAAGCGTTGTAGGTATCTTGCCCAGACATGCTTCCTGGCATTAAAATGATAGCATATTTGACGTAAACAGTGTTCCAGCCTTTTTCTGAGACGCCAGCTAGCACTTTTACCCTCTAGCCATGGGAGTGGAACCTCCCACTGCCAAACCACCCTCTTGGCAATAATTTTCATAAATATAGCATTATGGATCAGGTCAGCCAATAAAATAGCAAATTAACAAACACAGGGGCATCACAGGATGACTTGCAACATGCTTATCACACCCGTTCCATATGAATAAGTGTAGGAAAGCATGTAATTATGCGATACAGTCAGGAATCACTGAGTGATTCAGACACAGAGCAATATGAGTTAACGTGTCAAGTGCGGAGAAGAGGGAAGGCCAAGAAAAAGAATTTTCAGGGATAACAAGTGTGAAAGAAGGATTCAGGTGGGTAGCCATGTTGGTCTGAAGCAATAGAACAAACTTGAGTCCAGTGGCACCTTTAAGACCAATGAAGTTTAATTCTGGGAATAACCTTTCATGTGCAAGCACACTTCTTCAGATACCTGAAGAAGTGTGCCTGCACACGAAAGCTTATACCCAGAATTAAACTTTGTTGGTCTTAAAGGTGCCACTGGACTCAAAGATACCTGAAGAAGTGTTGCATGCACACGAAAGCTTATACCCAAAATTAAACTTTGTTGGTCTTAAAGGTGCCACTGGACTCAAAGTGTGAAAGAAAGCAAAGCATCCTCTTTCAGCCCAGTCCTAATGGCTGCCCAGTCACTTTATGTGTGACCTGGGCTATTCTTACTTTCCAGTTCTACTGCTAGTGCTGCCACAGAACTAACTGGAAAAGTGGGAAAATTCCAACCGATGACCACAGGTTGGTTCTTAGTATGATGTTGCCTTGGCTTAACGTGCTTTATCTTAGCCTGCCATGCCCCTCTGGTGCTACTCCTCAGGGCATATGTCATGATGGAAGATCTCCCTTCTATGAACCACATATATGCTTCTGCACTATTTACCAAAGCAGTGGCCAAGCTGTGTGTGTCCCCCAGGCAGGATGCAACACAGGGAGATGATCCTGCAACTGGCTTGACATTCCTGTTCCCTTGTTAATGCTCAAGGACAACCCAACCTGTCTGTTCCTCAAGACTTACTCCTCCATTTTAATACTCAAGGGGATACATCATCCCACACAACCCTACACATTCCTCCACAGACAGCCTGTGACCAAATCCTAATTGAGAAGGCATGGAAGGGAGTGCGGAAGCTGCAAACCTGGTGTCAGATGCCCATTTATTTAGGTTCATGCCCTAAATCCCTAAACCTGATTGCTAGTCATTTAGTTGAAGATTAAACAATGGACCTTCCATGTTATTATTCCAAACTCACTCCATTACAGTGTAGTTCTGTCCAGTCAAACTGCAGGAGCAGCAATATGTGACATAGGAGACTCAGGAGTTCATGCCAGAGCTGAATTAACAGAAGATTCTCTGAAGAGTTTTGACAGCCCCGGCTTCTTTTGATACGGACTAAGATTAGAAAATTGCTATGAATGCCAAAGTGAGTGCGGAGGGTCGCGCTTGAGCTGCTCCTCTCTGGGATTTCTTTATGCCAAACAGGAAAAAAAATAATGCTCTCTCTCTCTCTCTCATAGGTCCATAGCTGGCAAATACCTGTTTTTTAAAACTAGGGGTGACCAGAACCACTGAATCTATTTCCTTAACACGACCAGAACCTGCTGGATTGTAACAGTCGCTGAGTCCATCCTGGAAAAAAACCCGTCCTTCCGTTATGGCCATCAACTGATTTAAATAATCTCAAAATAGCCTTTTAACCAATTAATCCACTTTAAAATGCAAAGATATTTGCATATCAACAAAATACCCAGTAAAGTGCCTTCAAGATACAACAATCACTGAGTCCCAAAAATCACGAATGCATTGTTAAATGGGACGAAGCCTTGTAGCCCTATATATTGAAATAGATATTGCAATTTACCCTCATGGCCTAAGGCGTTTGAACTTTTAATTAACTAACCTACTGATTAAACTGATTAAAGTTTGCAGCCTGAGAAAATCCATCTAATATATATTACATGATAATAACTGTGTGGCAAGGAAGCAGCAGTACCGAGTCACGGTTATGACACAACGCATGCAAAAATAACATAATGGAGAGAAGTAAGCAGTGGGGTCCCACAAGGATTGGTATTGGGGCCAGCCCGGTACTATTTCATTTATTCATAAACAATCCAGAACAATCCAATTTATTATTCATAAACAATCCAGAACTAGGGGTGGGTAGTGTAGTGGCCGAGTTTGCAGGCACAAACTCAGTGAAAACTAAGGCTGACTGTGAAGAGCTCCAAGAGGACCTCCACAAACTGGGTGAGTGGGCGACAATGTGGTGGCAAATGATGTCCAGTGCTGGGAAGTGAAAGGTGAGGCCCATTGGTACAAAGAAATCCCAACTTCGAGCATAAGCTAATGGGGTCTGAACTTGCTGAGACTGAGAGGGGAGAAGATCCTGGGGTTGTAGTGGAGAGCTCAATGAAAGCGTCAACCCAGTGGGATGCAGAGGTGAGAAAGGCAAACTCTTATGTCAGGAATTATTAGGAAAGGGACTGAGAATAAAACGGCCGATATTGTAATGCCCCTATATAGATCTATGGTGCAGCCTCATTTGGAATCCTGTGTACAGTTCTGGTCCCTGTATCTCAGAAAGGACCTGGCAGAGCTGGAAAAACTACAGAAGAGGGCAACCAAGATGACTAGGGGGTTGGAGCACCCTCCCTATGAGGAAAGGCTAAAGAATCTGGGACTTCCTAGTTTAGAAAAGAGACAAGTAAGGGGGAGATATAAGAAAGGTTTATAAGCCCGTTTGCGGGGAGGGCGGGGTATAAATCGAAATAATAAGTAAATAAATAAAATTATGCACGAGGCAGAAAGAGTTGATAAAGAGACATTTTTCTCCCTCTCCCAAAATACTAGAACTCGAGGGCATCCAATGACACTGACGGGCAGTAGGTTCCGGAAGAACAAAAGGAAAAACTACTTTACACAGAGAGTGACTAAATTCACTGTCAGAGGGTTATAGGGATGGCTACAGGAATAAACAGCTTTCAAAGGGGATTAGACAGATTCATGGAGGATAAGTCTATCAAAGGCTACCAGCCATGGTGTCTGAGGGGAACCTTCACATTCAGAGGCTCTAAACCTCTGAATCCCAGAGCCAGGAGGCTACAACTGGATGCCATATTCCTAGATAATAAACCTAGTTATCAGTGGGTAAGGTGAAATCAAATTAATGATTAAAAACCCTTCATACTTTACAACTACAACCCTACTTGTTTCTCTTTAGACACACCACTTCATCAAGGCATGAGTTGAGATAGAACCACATTTGCACTTATTCATCACCAGGGCACCTGACTCTTTCGCGGTTGGACAAGAGTGCGTCTCAAGGAGTTCTGTGATCCATTGCTATGAACAGGCTGGCACCAGAGCATCTTCCCATGTGAACTGATGGATGCAGCCTCCATTTTTAGTGGTGTGTTATATCTAAGAGACATACTCCCTCCTCCAAAAGGGGTCAAGGCACACATTTCCCCAACAAAGTGCCCACAGCTTCCATTCTGGTCCAGAACACCAGTGGCAGAGATAGGTAAAGGTTTCCCTTGCTCAAAAGCCAGTCGCATCCGACTCGAGGGATGCGGTGCTCATCTTCATTTCCAAGCCGAAAAGCCAGCGCTGTCCAAAGACGTTTCCGTGGTCATGTGGCTGGCATGACTAGACGCCAAGGCGCACGGAACGCAGTTACATTTCCCCCAAAGTGGTACCTATTTACCGTGTTTCCCCGAAAATAAGACACTGTCTTATATTTATTTTTTCTCAAGAAGACACACTAGGGCTTATACCACAAATGCATAGAAATCCTGCTAGGGCTTATTTTGGGGGTAGGTCTTATTTTCGGGAAAACAGGGTATCTACTTGCAGTTTCTTGCTTTCAAACTGCTAGGTTGGCAGGAGCTGCGACCAGAGACAGGAGCTCACTCTGTCATGCAGCACTCGGGGAACTGCTGAACTACCGACCTTCCGGTCTGCACTTCAGCGTCTTAACCACTTGAACCACCGCAGCCTCACTTTGTGATAGTATTCAGCAAATCAAATGCTTGATTCAAGGCCAACCATCTCATTCCGCTCCCCCATGGTGCAGGTGCACTGCCTTAGGTCCCATAACAGAGCAAGCCAGAACTCTGCACAGCCAGCCCTTTGAACAGTGACTATGAGGTTCTCTGAACAGTGACTATGAGGCTGAAATCAACCCTGAAGAGAAAATGTTACATCTGAAAACACTTCCAACAGCAGGACCACCACTCAAGCTATATACACTTGATATATCCACTCTGAACATTCATAAATCCATATTCTTTTATTACGAGAGAGAGAGAGAGAGAGAGAGAGAGAGAGAGATTGTAGTCTAACCTAACCATATATTAAAAGGATTTCTAAATCTCAGACAATGCTCCCTGTTTGGCTTTGGAGCTGCCAGTATCTTTTAACAGCACAACTACAGTTTTACTGATCTATTTATTAATTAAAATATTTATACCCCACCTTTCCTCTTGGCTCAGATTAGAGAGAGACAGACAAAGAAGAGTACTCGCAAGAGAAAGAGCGACACAGAAAAGCACATCCATTCATTTACCTTGATCATTAGACATTTTATCTGAAGATTCAGCTACCAGGACAAGCACGGAGGAAGAAACAAATGAGAGAAAAGATCACCAGATCGGAAGGTATTACAAAAGAAATCGCTGGCACAGAATATCTTTTAAAATGGGGAATCAAATTAATGCTACCGGTATGGAACTGAAGGTTTACCTTCCCAGGATTATTTTCAACTCTTGTTTGTATGCTACAGTAAGACCTGCTCATATCCTGTGTCAGTAAATCATGGAATATTTATGCATTCGTTCATATTTAAGAATATGACAGCTACTATGGTGTGTTGCTAGACACTTCCTCTCACAGTGAGACCCCTTTGTGATAACTGACACATTATCACAAATTCACTTGCGCCAAACAGTATCAACCCAGGTAACAGGCAACTGTTTGAACAATGGCAATGCGATGAGGAAATGTTCTCATTTATCCATTCCTCCCCCCCCCCCGTACTGAGGGAGCTCATAGAGTTACTAATTCTATATTGTCACTGTTACCTTATGAAACAATTTTGGGATGCTTTTATTGCTTTTCGCCCCAGTATGTATGTGAATTTTAAACTTGTCAAATAAAAATAATAATAAAAAAAGGAAAAGGAAAAAAAGGCAATGCGTGGTAAGCTGTGTCCTGGCAAGTACTCACCCTTTCATAGATACCTCTAATGTCAACAACAGCTTGAGCGTTTACATTTTCCAAAAGATAGCGGAGGATGCCACTCCGAGAACAATGGAGATGAACACAGGAAAAGACATCTGAATCACAGGCCCCACCCAGAGACATGGCCTAAAAAATGCTTAACTTCCATGTACTGTTTTGGTACTGGTGGTGGGAAGTGCTGTCAAGTGACAACTGACTTATGGCAACCCTGTAGGGTTTTTAAGGCAAGAGAGGTGGTCTGCCATTGCCTGCCTCCGCGTAGGAACCCTGGACTTCCTTGGTGGTCTCCCATGCAAGTACTAAGCAGGGCTGACCCTGCTTAGCTTCTGAGATCTGACTACACTGGGCCATACTGACCCATTTTGGAACAGCTTAAAAACCCTGTGTTTGCTCCTTTCCCCTCTGCCATAAGCAATGTAGACCTGAAGTCCTTCACACACAAGGTATTCACATAGATTCAGAAAGATCATGCACTCGTAGTGTGCCTTCTCACCAGCAGACTAGATTTATAATTATTATTCCCATATTGTTTAATCAGCAGAAAACATTGCAAAAAGACATTCAGCTGCACTACAGGCTTACCTTTAGGTGTTCTGAACTGCACTGCCTCTGACATAGGGCCCATGCCTTTGGAGTTGCGGGCTTGAATCTTGAAATAATACGCAGTGTCAAGGGTTAACTCTTGAATCTGGTGCGTCAGTCTGTTTCCTACTACCGGCTCAATGACCCAATCATGGATTTCAGCGTTTATATCTGTACTGTAGTAAATGATGTACCCTGCACAATAGAACGCAATTGGTAAATTACAAAGACAGATTTCCAAGGGCTCTAAATGCTCTGAGAACACTAAGTACATTTTGTCTATGACACTTGAAACCACTAGATAAACCCTTCCTCCTCAAGTTCCCTTTGCAATTCTCTCTCTGTGAAGCTAAAGAAGCAATTGCATAATTCATTACAGCTGCTATGGAAGAGAAATTGGGGTCATTTGATCAATTAGTATCTGCTAGCTCACAGAATACATTCCCTAAATCTTTACAAAACAATCCAGATTAATTGAAGTCATTGACTTCAGTGGAACACAGATCTGCTCATTTCTGGTATGGCAGGAATGAATTCTCGTTTTTCTACCAGTGGGCCAGTTCACACAGATTTCAACTGCATCGTGTTCTTTGATCCACTGAGGTTCCAACACATTTCTAATGCTCCTTGAAAAATGACAGCGTTGCGATCTGAGACCATGGATTCATGTTTTACACTCCTCATGCAAGCATAGTTTTAAAGTGGCAGAAATTGGCATGAAATTCAGCTCTGAGGCTAATGTTTTGGTCTTAGCAGGAAGCTCTGAGGCTAATGTTTTGGTCTTAGCAGGAAGCGGCTGCAGAAGACAGCTCTGAGCCCAGAAGAGGAGGCTTTTAAATTAAAAAGAAAATTAATTGCGAGAAAGCAAGACAAGATATACAGATCAAACTTTAAGCGATCAAAGAAATAACCCCAATTCAATGTGGTCAATGGCATGCCAGGACATTTACAGCATGATACTAGGCAGAGCTACACCATTTTAAACCCGCTTACTTCAATGGATTTAGAAGGTGTAACCCTGTTTAGGATTGCACTGACAGTCGCGTACCACTAATGATGCTCTACTATCTCTGATGCATCCAGCAGGTATCCGTAATAAGAAAATTCCTCAGCAGGGGAGAAGAAGAGATTGGATTTATACCCCGCCCTTCACTACCCAAAAGTGTCTCAGAGCGGCTTACAAACTCCTTTCCCTTCCCCTCCCCACAACAGACACAACATTTGTTGGCTAACAAATAAGTGTGGCACCCTATTTGAAAATAACTACAAAAAAATTCTGATTGGAATCCAAACAGATTTAGGTAAATGGAAAGATCTTCAGCTGTCATTGTTGGGAAGGGTGGCAACTATTAAAATGTGTATTCTCCCAAAACTTATGTTTTTGTTTCAAGTCTTACCTGTTATAAGGAGTCCAATTTTTTTTAAAGACTTGGGTAAACTAGTTTCAAACTTTATCTGGCAAGCTCGAAAACCTCGATTTAAATTGAAAGTTATGCAAGAAAGGACACAGAAAGGTGGTCTTGGCCTACCTGAGTGGCAGCTTTATTATAAAGCTGCCGCTATGTTGTGGATAAAGGACTGGGTTTTATTGGTAAACAGTAGGCTTCTCAAATTGGAGGGCCATGACCTCCCTATGGGGTGGCACGCCACTATTTGGTATAATAAAGGGAAAAACATATTTGTAAGACACTATATAAGAGGTTCATTACTTAAAATATGGAATGAATTGAAGCAACGGTATTTTCTGAAAACACCCAAATGGGTATCCCCCATTGAGGCTTTTGCTAACCCAAACTTGTATGACCATGAAAAGAAATTATGCTATGAAGATCTGTTAGATAACGCAAATAATCTTAAACCAATTGAAAATTTGAAGGTGCAATATAAGGATCTATCATGGTTACAAGTAATGCAATTATATTCCAGATATAAGGAAGATCAAAAATATGGTTTTTATGTCCAACCTATAGATTTAGAAAAAGTTTGGATTAAGTCGGGAGGGCGAATAATAAAAAACGTATATGGTTATTTACTGGATGATAAAATGCAAGATGAAGTGGTAAGGCTAAGTCTGGAAGCCTGGAATAAGGACTTAGGTTACAATATAGAAACAGACAAATGGTTAAAAATATGGGATACCAATATAAAAATTACTAGGGCTACCTCCTTTAAAGAGAATATTTATAAGGTTGCCTTGAGATGGTATATGTACCCAGTCAAGTTGGCTAAGATTGCTAAAACGACTGTTAACATGTGCTGGAAGTGTAAGCTTAACGTTGGCACATATATTCACATGTGGTGGCACTGTTGTAAAGCGAAGGAATATTGGACAATGATAAGCAAATTGTTGGGGGAAATAATGGGATCTCAAATCCCTCTTAAGCCTGAAATTTTTATACTAAATATGATCCCCAAGTCCTATGGGAGAGTAGGGGAACATTTGTTGGTTCATTGTTTTACTGCTGCTAGGATTCTGTACGCCAAATACTGGAAAGATCCGAAAATTCCAGAAAGGACTGAGGTGATACAGAGGATATGTGAAGTGGCCGAAATGGATAAATTATCTAATATCCTAAAGGGGAAGAATGATAAAACCTTTGAAAAAAATTGGGAAAAATTTTATAATTGGACACGATCTGTGAAGGGTTAGTTTTGTTTTGTTTTTCAGTCTTAACAAGTTCAAGAAGAGATGTGATGTTATGTATAGGTTATTGTTGGTAATTGTGAGGTAGGTGGGGCTGAGAGAGCTCTTGACAGAAACTGCTCTTTTTCAAGAACAGCTCTTATCAGAACTACGGCTTGCCCAAGGTCATCCAGCCAGGTGCAAGTGGAGGAGTGGGGAATCAAACCCGGTTCTCCCAGATTAGAGTCCGCACACTTAACCACTACACCAAACTGGCTTATGAATGGTTATGAGTGGACGTGTTTCTCACTAACACCACATGGACAAAGGCTAGGGTTCTCCTGGCCTAACATAAATGTGGGATTCAAAGTTTATAACAACAGGACATGCTACAGTCTGACATATTACAGTACAAAGCTGCTTGTGGAGAATGTAGGAGAACTGAAAGATGAGGGACAGCCTTGGTGCTGATCAGATACCATGGATCGGTGCCCTATTTATTAGGCAACGTGGATAAAACAACCTTGCTGCAGCTTCCTGGTGTAAAGTGCTAACAAGGATCTCTAACCTAACTATAAGTAAACATGTTTTAAGAGGATGTAAAGGTAAAAGTAAAGGTTCCCTTGCTCGAAAGCCAGTCGAGTCCGACTCTAGGGTTGTGGTGCTCATCTCCGTTTCAAAGCCGAAGAGCCAGCGCTGTCCGAAGATGTGTCTGTGGTCATGTGGCAGGCATGACTAAACACCAAGGCGCACGGAACACTGTTACCTTCCCACCGAAGTGGTACCTATTTATCTACTTGCAATTTCTTGCTTTCGAACTGCTAGGTTGGCAGGAGCTGGGGCCAGAGACGGGAGCTCACTCCGTCATGCGGCAACTCGGGTCTTGAACTGCTGAACTACTGACCTTCCACAGTCTGCAGTTCATCATCTTAACCACTTAAGCCACCGCAGCTCCTTTAAGAGGATGAGTAAAACAAAAAAAAAGTTTCAGCTAGGTTTTGTAAGACTGTTGTAGCACACTCCACCAGAGGGCAGACCTTTCATGTCGTTCTACAGTAAAGATAAATTTGGTACACATCTTTATCCCATTTCAAAGCATGGTCAGCCCAAATGACAGCAACTGAGGAAAGGAATGGGAAGGGAGAAACAGGGACCATATTGTTGACAGAGCTCCCTTCCAGGAGAAACGGCCCTGGAAAAACCATCCTCTCCTACACACCTTTAATCAGGATGGCCTGAGGAAGTGTGTATACACTCAGCCGGAAAAGGTACCAAGGAATATCTCTGTGTCAGAGAGCAGCACACAGATGCTAACCCTGTCGGCTGTGGAGAAGGGAATGCTTTGTCCCTCTCTTCCCCTCAGCCAACATGAGCCTGATATGGCCTAAACTCCCCTCCTCCATAGATGGCACTCGGAAGGAACTGCCTTCAGGGCAGTAGCAAAGGAAGGGATGTGGGCAATGCTCCCTCTAAGCTGTGGAGTCTTGTGAGCAAAAATTCTACTTTGTGAGCTACTGGCATTAAAGTTGTGAGCGAGTGATTTGGCTGCTGCATCAATTAGTCTGCTCTGGAGCCATCCTTCCTGAGCTAAGATGAAAATGTGTGAGCTGGAGGCTAAAAAACTGTGAGCTAGCTCACACTAACTCAGCTTAGAGAGAACACTGGATGTGGGTGGCCCTGCTAGACTCAAAAACACCGCTTTCTATCCCAGGGCTATTCTCCAACGTCTTGAACAGCAAGCCCAACCGTCCTGAAGGAAGCTCACCTGTAATTTTGCCGTTGGCTTCAGACGGAGGCTGCCAGTTGACTATGATGGTCCGTGGTTTTCCTTCTTTGCTCACCACAGTGACGTCCTTTGGAGGAGAAGTTGGAACTGCAAAAATATTGTAGATGAGGCGTGCGTGTATTGGTAGTAGCATTATCCTCATGAGCGTGCTTTAGGACAGGCAATAATATTCCGCTATTTAAGCCTGCAGGGCCTGCAGTAATTATCCGTTTTTCTACTGAACTAGCCACAATAATCAAGACTCAAGATTCCCTTCCAATGTTCTCTTTAGACACTTGGGAAGCATCTTTAGGAGAAGCTGAGTTGCTTTCTTGTACATAGGCATTTAGATTATATATTCAGACACACATGCATCGACAAAGCATTCCTGAGGGGGGGAAAGGTTACACTGAAACATCTTGAAATTCTAATTTTGCACTCTTGAACTACCTACGTAGATTCCCTCATGGTTTTATAAATTATGAATTTTTCTGCACTGCTTAACAATTAAATCTCATTTTTTAAAAAGAAAAGAAAAAGCAACTGCACATTTGTTCCTCCTCACCATCAGCCTTTCTTTCTATAAATGACACAGCTCTCTAGAGCAGAAGATGAAATGTAAGCCAACAATCTTCAGCTGGGATTCCTAATAATATCAGTGAGGTGGATGGAGCAGAGATGCTTTCTGGTGTGCTAATAACTTTGGATCCTGTGGGGACTTCTCCAGTAATGAACACAGAACTCTGATCTGACACTCACATGAAGCTGCCTTATACTGAATAAGAGCATCAGTCCATCCGGGTCAGTATTATCTACTCAGACAGGCAGCTGTTCTCCCGGGTCCAGGTGGAGGTCTTTCACATCACCTGCTACCTGATCCTTTGAACTGGAGATGCCGGGGATTGAACCTGGGACCTCCTACATGCCAAGTAGATGCTTTACCACTGAGCCATGGCTCCTTCCCATTTCCTGTTGATGTTTTCAAGAAACACTTTAACCCAATGGTGGTAGGGACTTTCCTTGGGCCTCGCCTCATGTGATTGTCTGAAGAGTGTGATTG
The DNA here is from genome assembly GCF_001447785.1 of Gekko japonicus. Lineage (NCBI taxonomy): Eukaryota > Metazoa > Chordata > Lepidosauria > Squamata > Gekkonidae > Gekko > Gekko japonicus. The sequence continues at coordinate 232,453 of NW_015175396.1, read as the reverse complement.
TGTGAAGAGATCTAACACTGATTCTCTGAGGTTTCTTAGCACCGATTCTGGCTTCTTGACTCATTTGTAGAACCAACGCACGGGAGATAAGATCATGCAATTAAATCTCAACACCACAGGGCGCAGAGTACATGGGATATGCTTTGATCAAATCAAAGTCTGCCTTATCTCTTGCTCGTTCTCTAATTAAATGACACACCCCCTCCCTCCAAATAATAATGAAGTTATGTCTTAACGGCTATTATTAAGAGACAATTACATGTGTAGAGTATTCTGGCTTTTTCAAAATCTTCCTTACATAACTATTTTTATGTCTAACCTGACCTTTGCTCAAAGGACTGTAGTTCTGTCCGCTTTGAAAGAAACCTGAGGGTTTGTGGTTACCGCCACAGTATTGCTGACTTGGAGACTGACATGAGAGCCTCCAAAGAGGTCCTGCTTTTCGTGTCACCCTTCTGTCAGGCGACCACTCGGGAGTCAGGACCTGGTGACCCTTTGACTGCTGAGTGCCCTGCAACCAGGAAGGTTTCGCCCTCTCCTTGGCCGTGTTTAGGAAGGACATTGAGGCCTACTTGCTCCAGGTGGCTAAGAGTATTTTATGTCCCCTTTGCGTTATATCTTTGGTGTTCCCACCTCTGTCTATAAGTTCTGTATATTCGGTCATGGAAAGGGTCATCAAGTCCCAGCTGACCTATGGGGACCCCACGGGGTTTTCAAGACAAGGGACGTTCGGAGGTGGTTTGCCACTGCCTGCCTCTGCATACCATCCCTGGACTTCCTTGGTGGTCTCCCATCCAGGTCCTAACCAGGGTCGACCCTGCTTAGCTTCTGAGATCTGACAAGTGAGGCAGGCATGGGTCAGCCAGGCCAGGGCCTGTATATTTAGTATTGTGCTTTTAATGGATGGAGAAGAAAAAGAAGAGTAAGCAGGGGTTTTACACTCTTTGGGTTGCTTTGTTTTGTATTTTGAAGCCCACCTTTGAGTATCAGCTAGAAAAGTAGTCTACAATTAAGGAAAATACATAATTGTATATAATTGTAGGTGGGGAGGGGGTTGTGACAGTTTTTATTTCATCTTCTACCTTAAATGTTTGATGTTCTAAACACCTTGGGGATACCTTGATATAAAAGACAGGGTACAGAGTAAAGTAAGCAGCCCTTAACTATAGATTCTGTAAGAAGCATCTTGTAGAAATGACTTGCCCATACCTGATTCAAAGGTGGTCCCATGTGCTGTCATGCTCCAAGTACTCGACCTTCGGCCTTTGGTCACCATGACAGAGAACTCATACAAGGTGTTGGGCTTTAAGCCAGTCACTAAGAAGCTTAAGGTGGTTGTATTTGCAGTCTAAGAGAAACCAAAGGATCCACAAAAGGAGAATCAGAAAAATCTCAGCCTATGGTAATGTCTGGAACGTTCTCACATTACACGCCCCCTTAATCACCTCCCTTTTGCAAACTCAGTGATGCAAACTCAAGTGTTAATGGAGCATTTGTGCAATTGGCAGCTAGAGATTCCTTTTATAATCAATACAAGTATTTGGTACTAGTCAATTATACATTTAGAGAAATGACCTCAAGGTCTTTGGTCTACTTGTTATGCAGCAAGCCTTCCAGTTGCCTGCTGACGGTGTCTAATGTACCGTACTTCATTAAGGGAACTCATACGGGAACCTGGTACCAAAAAAAAAAAAGAGTGCTAAACGCTCACATTTGTGGCAAAACTCCAGGCTAAATTAAAGGCCAGGAAGTAGCTGGAAGGACTGATTCCCAGGACCAAATTAGGTGTTTTCTTGGCAAATGCATAGCCGTAACCTTTCATTCACTGAGATAATGAAGAGTAAGGGATGGGGGAGCTACTTACGGGAGGGGGGGAAGCATAGACAAGAAGGAGAAAAGGGGTCTTAACTCCTTCTGCACCCACCACTCTTCCCTGCAAATGCACCCCCATTGTGTTCGCTTCCAGTTCTGGAGCCAGATTATATAGGGAGAGACTCACAAACTACAAAGCGAGTATGTAATGTAAACTGCAGCTACATTTAACAAGTCTGACATTTAACTCTCAGTTCTTAAGAAAAGGTTATAAAAGCAAAACACTGTTTACAAAGCCACTTCCCTTGAAAACAGGCTGACTGAACGTGACCAAAATGAAACGAGAGAAAATAGCATGCAATTGGTGAAGTGACTGTTTGGAAGGTAAAAATTTTAACATCCATTTGGTACCTCAATACAGAAAAATTGTGGTTCAAAACAAGAGCCGTGCCATTTAAGAAGAACCCACTTCTCTGAGTGATTTATATGTAGGTGCCCAAATGAAAGCAGCTTTCCAGGCCCAATTTACAACCTATGTAAATCTCTGATCATTTTGGTCACACTTACTCAAGACTCTTGTCAAAGGAGGAGGTGCTGAAGTCAATGAGCTTAGGAGAGTATAGTTCTATTTAGGATTCCGCTAACACTGAACTTCTCCCAAGAAAACCGCATGTCCTGCTCTCCCCCCCCCCCAGCTAGATATAACCAATTTAAGGGAAGAAAGAAAAGGCAGAGCTTTTTAAAACCACTTTTTGTACACGGATGAAAATCAGCCAGAAGTCTGGGCTTAATTAGGGAACCTACTCCAGAAATGGTTGCCAAACTGAGTCAATTTTTCCCTAATTGGCTCTCCTAGGGCATGCAAGTTATACTTTAAAGGGGTATATTTAAAACTGTCTCAGTCCAATGTTCTGTCATTGGACACCCTAGAGATAGGCCTATGATATATAACTCGACTATCTAATAAAACTATTTACGTTTCCCAAATGGTGCACTATGCGAGAAATCCCACAGACTTATCAAAATGTTTTTCGGTGCTGAGCAAGAAGAGCCAAAGGCGGGTCCTCGCTTTTCGCCACTGTAGGCACTAAATCAGGGATCCCCCAACCCTTCTCAGCCTGCAGTCACCTTTGGTATTCTGACACGAGTTGGTGGATACAATCACCAAATGTCTGCCACAGAAAGCGGAGCCAACCACAAAATGTCAGGGAACAAGGCTATATACACCTCTTCAACACCACAGGCAGACGCTCTGTTTAACAGGATCTGCAGAGCCAATCAGAAACCCTGCTGGGGAAAAGCTCCATCAAGCCCCACCCACTTTCTGAAAGCACTTGGTGGGTGCCAGGAAAGGTGTCAGCAAGCGCCATGGCACTCACAGGAACCATGGTTGCACTACACCCATGAAACAGCTAAGCCACCCTTTCCCACTCAAGATGAATCCTGTAGTGCTGAGGTGACTTTGACGTTATTTCAATGTTAAGACATGTTACTCAACCCTGTGGACAATGCAGCTGCATAACCGAAGACAATGATGCATGAGCCAGTCATAGAGATTCATTGGTGAAACCAAACATGCCAGCCATACCCAGGAAACCAACATGTTAATGCAGAGGTGTCGAACTCATTTGTCATGAGGGCCAGATATCTGACCTAAATGTCACTTTGTCGGGCCAGGTCATGTGTGCCATAAAATTAATGCCAGCTACCAGAGATATTAAACTGTCAAAAGGACAGCAGCTGGTAAGCTCCGAGTTGGTGTATCCTCACTGCAAGGCCTCATGGGCTGGGAGGGGTGTGTAAAGGAAAACCCGTATGGGCGGACTGGAGAGCCAGCGGTGCAGCCCTGGGCAGACACTCCCACACTGCTTGGCTGCTGCAGATTAGGTTGTTCCACCATGCTGAAGCCACAATCAGAGTGGCTCCGTCTACTCCCCCACCCCACAGGCAGTCTCCTGTTCCTTCCCTTGCACTAGTTGCTCGCGGGCCGTGTAAGAGCCCTGGACGGACGGGCCGGTTCTGGCCCCCGGGCCTTATGTTTGACACCCCTGTGTTAATGCAGTCCCACAGTGTTATCATTACCTTGTACTTTGTGTTGGCAGGAATGTTGGTTTTCCACCGGACTGTGTAGTAACGGGCATCTGAGACCTTCTGGTTCTTTGGCAGAGAGTTGTCTGCCCAGGTGATTCGGATGGTGTCATGGCTCAGTATGGAAGCCTGAACTCCCACGGGTGGCATCATGGGGGAGGGATCTGGCACTGGAGTGTACGGAGCATTAACAACAAATAAATCAACTTCAGAAGTGTCTAAGGAATTGATGGGTAAAAGTAGGGTATTACAATAAAAAAGAAGGAAGGTGGCATTATAATGTGAATAAAAACAAAAGGGGGGAAATGCAGGGTAATAACGATGAAATGAAAGGTGAGACATGGAGAAAAAGAGAGAAAAGCCAGAGTTAATAGCAACACAAGACCAGCAGGAAAAAAAAGTTTTCAGTGATCATTTTGATCTCTTCTTAAAACTCATGCCTCAAATAGAGCCACAAAGTGGCATGACAACTATCACCAAAAGCTTAATACAAACACATTTGAAATGGTTTACTGCCTTAGTTCTTGAGCATCAGCTCGGTTTAAAACTTCAATTTATCCCATCTCCAAAACGATGTGGGGGGAGAGGTAGAACTGGCATCCAGTATCCCTCATACAGCACTAGAAAAAAAATATTTTCAGGGAAAAGACCTGCTTGTTTGAGTCAGAAAAACTGAGGGAACACCAAGGCAGGACACCTGGGATCCAGCAAGAAAATTCAAAACCAAAAGGCCTGCTGAATTCTTTCAAGTCACATGAATCAACAACGGGAAGCAAAAGTAAATAACGGGCAGCACAAAGGTTAGTGGGCTAGTCTGCTTGCAGCTGGAGTTAGGTATGTGCATTAGCAGTTTATGGCCAGCTAAGATTATCCAAATTCTTCAGTGTACCCAGGGGCATCACATGATAAAGGGCAGGGACATCTGTTATGCAGCAAAGAACTGTACTCACAGGTGTTTCCCGCAGCAGTGTGGATATATACACCCATCTTTAAATGCCTGGGGCAGCTTAAAGAATAGCATGCATACGTACATGCTGCCTAGTCTGCGGCTGGAAGTGGAACAGTGATATACACGCCACAGTGTTTGCTGTATGACACGGGCCTTTAAGAACAGGAGACTTAAGAGATACATCAGGCGTGTCTGAAGCATGTCAGAAAATGTTCACAATGAACAAAAAGTCACTGCCAAATTTTGTAGGAAACAAGGCTAGAGCTTGTGCACATTGGTGTACATTAATCTGTGCTCTACGGCCAATGTAAAAATGTGATGGCAGCAGCTATGAAGTAAATTCCAAAAAACTATAACCAGATTTAAACGTTTTGCTTAATATATGGTTTAACAAGATATTCATGGAAAGAAAAAGCTCTGCAAGCCATAAAACGCACTGGGAGTTTGAACCTTAAAATTCAAGGCTGATCGCTGGGAGCCACAAAACAAATGAGCAAGCCTTATCCTTTACCTGTATAAGCCCTCGTCACTGCACTTTCGTAGAGCGGGATTCCTTCACCAACGTTGTTATACGCTTTCAAAGTGATGACGTAATGGGAGCTGGGATCTAAAGGGAAAAAATCCAAACTATTATTCCCAATTTCCATTCCAAATTCTTTGTTAATACTACAGCATTTAGTAACTCAAGAAAAATGAACTGTCCAATCAGATTACTGTTCCTTTGACCACTATCATGAACAGGCATACACTAGCAGGTAAAACAAACCAGACAGGTGGCTCTTTAAATATGCTGCACTATAACCACCGCCAAATATTTGGCCACCTGTACAGTATATCGGTTTTCTATATCTCTTAATAACCAAGAAATGTTCTCTTCGGGGAATCAGAACCAGCTCCAAGTGATGGGAGAATTAATTTTGATCTTAAATCTGAAAATATAGGATAATCTAAAACTATGTGGTCAATATTTAGAATCTATTCGATCTCGACTGCAAATGAACTAAGTAAAAGAAAAGTTCTTTCCCCTGTGTGGGCATATCAGAAAGTATATTCACAGAGCAAAATTCATACACATAAACCAACCTCCCCCCATCCCTGGTTAATTTTGTCAAATTTATTCCCATTCCATAATTAGCCAAATTGGTATTTCCTAGAAAATGTATATTGGTTTCATTCTCATTATTTGGTCAACACAGAAAAATCTTCAGAGTGGGGGGACATGGTGGCCACTTTTAGGACAAAGTGGGCCACTAGCAAAAAATCCCAAAAAAACCCCCAGGAAGTATTCTGAACATACACAGGTCAATATTGCTTTGCATTGTTATTTCAAAATGTAGCTAACAATATTTGATTTATAGCCCTCCCTCCCCTGCAAGCAGGTTCAGGGCAGGTAACAGCAATAACAATAAAAACATTTAAAACAATAAATATAATGTCTAATATCAATTTGCTGCTATTGCCGTATTCTCCTTACCCAAGTTTTCAATAGTGTAATATCGCTGCTTATAATCCACCTTGATGGTCTGGGCATGGGGGCTCCCTACACCATACCCAATAGCATAGCCTCTGACCACAATGTTCTGGTTTTCAGGCGG
>NW_015175396.1:165946-225950 GCF_001447785.1 Gekko japonicus | reverse complement strand
AACACGAGATTCTATAAACAGGAGGAAAAAGCTCTTTAAATCGTTCAACTGGAATGAAAATATTAAATTCAAAGTACCACATTATTTTGAAATCAGCTCACATTTAGTACTAAACTGAGGCTAGGCTATCATACTTCAGTTACATTATGAGAAGACAAGAGTCGTCAGAAAAGGCAATAACACTAGGAAAAGTTGAAGGCGTCGGGAAAAGAAGACCCAGCTTGAGATAGATTGACTCAATCCAGGAAGCCACGACCCTCGGTTTGCAAGACCCGAGCAAGGCTGTTAATGATAGGATGTTTTGGAGGTCATTAATTCACAGGGTTGTCATGGGTCAGAAGCGACTTGACCGCACTTAATACACACACACACAGCTGAAGTGGTGCTAATTCAATTATGGCTTAGTGGCACAATATCTGGACTGCATAAAGTGAGAGGACAGGGAGGGTCTGGCACTGCTGCAGCGGCCCTGCTTCTCATATTTTTCCTTCTTAGATCTGCATTTTGAGGTCTTTACATTGACAAAACATGTTCTCAAACACTCATCCACAGCTTAAGTGCATACCATCAAGGTCGCTTTCAAAGGTTTCTGCTGAGACCCAGTCAGTAGACGGTCCGGTACCATTGACTGTTAAGGCAGCAACCCGGAAGCTGTATTCTGTGCCACGTTCAAGACCTGATGTAAGAATGCACAGTATTAAAATACAGTTTCCCACAGCAACTGCAAAGCCAGTGCTCCCAATTTAAACATCAACAGTTCCAACAGCTGACCGTAATAGCTTGCAAACAGGAAACCAATTGAGTAGCTAAGTGAACAGCATATATGGCTGTAATATAGTCTGAGGCTCACCTGACACAGATCCAGCTTAGCTAAGAGCTTTACATTTTGACCTTTGGCCTCTTGAGCATAACCAGAGGCTACCAGCAGCAGACTGCCAGGCTGGTAGCAAGATTCCAGCAGATGCAATTGACACAAATTATTATTTGTCAGACTGATGCTACAAGGTGGTGACACACAATGACTTTTCCCTGCAGGCCAGTGGCCAAAGAGCATGAGAGTTGTCCACAGCCAATAAAAATTTGCTCTTCAGATTATTAACATTTCTTATACCAGAGCGCTTAGTCAAAAGATACCACAATTTTAAAAATGGCCAGCATCCCCCCCATGAATTCATGCCAACATTTAATGAAAAGGAACAGGTGTGTGGTGGGAAATGCAACTCCACCTGCTTCCTTCATTATTTTAAAATTGTTCTGTCGACCTTTTAAGTGTGTGTGTGTTGTTGTCTTTTTAATTTATTTTATTTTATCCTGTACAGTTGCTATGGCTTTTTTGCTAATGCAATAAATATTATTATTATTATTATTATTAAAATTGTTCACCAACTGTAAGAAATGAAGTACATTTTATTCTTTGCCAGTAAAAACAAAGTGGACATTTTCCTGCAACCTTTTATATTTACTTAATTAACTGGAAGATTTATGCCCTTCATTGGAGGCACCTAACAGTCAACAACTGAGGGCTGATGCGCCCAATACAACATCCTTGTGGCCCCCACAAGGACTCTGCATTACTCATCCGCCAGAATTTCTGTGCTTCACAGGTGCACAGGGCCTGATTCTGATCGGGACTGTGGTCTGCGTGGGCTCCTTCAGCCTCCTGCTTCCCCATACCGTTTTCCGGATCTGTAACGGTCCCGGGAAGCCTCCCTTTACATTCTGCTGGCATGCTTGCATGTAGCCGTCATTACACCTAAGTCTCTCAACCAGCAAATGGGGTGGATCCTACCCCTATCCTACCAGTCCACTGAGCAAAAGGCATGTATTTATTAAAAGATTTATATCCCACCTTTTCTTTTGGTTCAAGTTTGAAGCCTTTCTCCAAATTAAGTGGTTCTTCCGTTGGAGGGAGAGAAACTTAAATTAGAAGAAGGCTCCCTCATTTGGCTGGAGAAAAGTTGGATGGTTGGATCTGACCCAGTAGCTGCTAAGGCTCTCCGTAGGCACACCAAAACAATTCTGGAATCCAACAGGATCCACAAGTCTCTGCAGGTGGACAACCTTAGCGATTTCTACACCTCTTACAAGGGCAGGGGAGGGCACACCAAGCAAGCCTTCAACTGACAGTGATCTGGACTATGATAATGGCTTCAGATTAAGCGCCTTTGCCAGAAAAGCAGAATCCTGCTTGGTAGAGTCTATCTATGTCCTCTCTCAGGTATAGGGACAGTCCCATATTTGCCATGTCTGAGCATGGCCAGTTAAGGGGAGCTCAGGATGGATTCTGAAATCGCCCCATCCTATTAGTCTAGAGCCTCCATGAGAGCCAAAAATTAATCCAGCTCCACAAGGCATAGTAGAAGCAGCAAAGCAATAAAAAGTCAAATAAGTGTAAACAGCATAACAATAATTAAAAGCAGTGACACAGAAAGTTAAATAACAAAGCTGTTGAATACAAATGAAACAAATGAAGCAACAGATAATAAATGGCAAGGAGCAGGGCTTCCCGTACCTTTCCACTCATCTCTCCTGCTTCATTCATCCCCTCACAATACTGACTGAGCCAGCTGTGGCAAACCAACATCAAACAGTCTCTCCCAGGCTAAGGAGCCCTGAACCTGTAGCCAGTTTCTTGCTTTTTTAGCAAAGAGAATTCTGGCCCACTCACCTTCAATTAGCTGGGAAAGTTGGGTCCCGACAATGCTTTCAGTCACATCACTTTTGCGAGTTACTTTTCGGTAGCGAATCTTATAGCCAGTGATTTGCCCATTGTGTGTCCCCACAGGAGGGGGCTGCCAATGCATCATTATGCTCTATGGGAATTAGGAGACATTACAAATCACATCCTTCATGTGAAACTTCCCTAGTTTGGGTTGTTTCAACAACCTCAACAGCACTGATTCAAGGAACATTTTATGTAACATGTGTACATCAATACCCCTCATGCAGCAGTACTTGCTCTGCAAATCACCATCAACCAAAAACAGCCATGTTTACTTCCATCCCTAGCACAATGTTCGCTCCTCAGAGAAGCTTGCAGCTTATTTGTTCTTCTGGTTCTCGTGATGAGAACCAACTGCAAAGCACAAGCCCCACTGGTCAAGGGCCTTCTCCATTTACCTGAAGCCTGAGACAAGTGCTACCTTGGGGAACGGTGCTCAGAAGAGTCACAGGTAAGCCACAGGTGATTTCAGAGAGCCACATGTGGCTCCTGAGCCATTGAGCATCATGGCTCTAACATAACTTAATGGGAAACAGCTCTGAAATTTAAACCCATTGTCCAAAATAGTCTGATTTGATTTTCGTATCAACCCATCTTAGAAAGCAAGTAAGTGGCCGTGGAAAATTTGAAAGCACTAGTACATATCAAATCTAAATTCTCTCTTCCTTAGTCATTAATTTTTCTCTACCTTATGCAATTTTGCCCTGCCTGTCTTTGGTGTTCCTGAAGCAGAGAACACCTTAACCCAGAAGCGATTGGCTAGAATGAACATCTGCTTCAGTTTCAAACATGCTAACTTGAAATGTGTCCAAGAGATGACAAAAATGTACACACCTGAAGGAACTAGCTGATAAATATTTAAAAATAAAATGCCATGCACTTCACAGGCTCAACGTTTAGAGAAGCATTCAAACTTGCTCATTAAAACATTTATATCCTGCCTGTATTTGTGGTTCAAGGCAGCTCACAATAATACACACACTTTCAGTTAAAATAGAAACAAAATAGCAAACCCCAAATCCCCCCCCCACACACACACACCTTTAACAGATGTCTGCCATTCAAACCCTCTCAGTTTAGGGTGATAAAGTCAATATCCAATCTGATATGGATACTATGGAAGTTGCCACATGGGGAGAGTAAGCTTGGAAACAGATTTAGAAGCTGGGTTCTTTCTGCCCATGATCCATGTCAATAACAAAAAAATAAAATAAAATAAAATAAAGCATCTTACCCTGGAGTTTTGTACTTCCAGTGACAGATTCTGAGGTGCAGCACTGGGAACTAGAAACAGTAAAGAAAGTTATTCAAAACCAATTCAGAAGGGTGGCTTAAAATAATAGAAGTATAAATACAAATATGATTCACGGTAAGCACTAAATATCTAAAGGGGACTCTTCATAAAGTATAAGCAAAAACACAAACTAAAATTTAAGAATATACTTCAGAGAAAACAGGCCCCCAAAGTGGACTGAAGGCACATAACTCCAATGATGTAACCAAACTAAGCAGATATGGCCCTGATTCCTTCCTGATAAGGAAGCTATCTGGGAACTCTATGAGCAACTTGGAAAGAAGGGTGGGATATAAATGTAACAATAAAGACACAGACTGTATTCAAGTGGCACAATAAACCAGAGCCTTAATCTATGGTTAGTAGTGGTGATAAACTGGAATTCTAAACCATGGTTTGTACCTGGCTTGTAAACTAAAACTATAGTTTATACTTAGGTTTGTCATGACATCTGAATAAAGATACCTTTATTTGTTGTACAGTTCTGCAAATGTACAAATGTATATTTGGAAGAATAACCAGAGTCTGAGCGATAAACTGTAGTTTATTGTGATGTCTGAATGCATCCTTTTTTCAGGAAAAACTTAAAAAGAACAATGGATTTTTGATATGACATGAAAGCTACCTCTAGAAGCTTTCAGAGGCTCTCTTTCAAAAAACGAGGTTCATCCATATATTTGAAACATTTACTTTTACAGAGTAAAAAAAAAGAACTACCTGTTCTCAGAAGAGTTCATCTGTGTTTCTGTATGAGTTACCATTCTAGAGTTGCCTTCTTCCAGTCCAGAGGCATACCCAGTGAAGTGACTCACGCAGATATTGCACAGACAGCCCCGTTAGAGGGCAGGTCATTCTCCTGAGTCTTTGTATCAAGAGTAATTGGATCCAGTCACCACAGATGCAAAGATGACACAGAATTACTTGGCCCCAGTGGGGGCTCGACTTAATGAGGCAAGGCCAGAACAGAGAATCGCACAACCTCATCCATATGTTGGGGCTATCTCAGGCTCCATTTATTATTTCATCAATTCACTTCTTGTGGCCCACTAGCATTTCCCTTTCAGCACACTAGCGTGCCTGGCATATGATAAGAAACACACAAAGAGGCTGTGCTACTTGGCTAGAACTCATATTTTGCCATAGCAATCTAAAGAAGCGCAAATGAAGGGGAAGCGATTTGGCTACTACTTTCTGCAGCAGGATGCAAGGGACTCTAAGGAAAGACTGTGTGAAGGTGCTACAAACATGCAACGCACACGAGTGTGCTATAATCCTGCAAGTGCCATTTAATAATTTCGAAACCATTTCTAGCCAAAGCTTTCCAAGCAGCTCACAACAGTACAAAACAATATAATGGATCCAACCATAAAAAGCATAAGCACAATGTATCTATAGAAATTCAAGCAGCACACCAAACACACAGCAAAAAAAAGCCTGTCTGACAAAGTAAGTCTCCACAGTCCTCCTGAAACTCAACAAGGAGTGAGCTCGGCAGGCCTCTCTAGGGAGGGAGCAACTACTGAGAAAGGCCTGTTCCTCGGAACCACCCACCTTGCATCAGAAGATGGGGCACTTTAAGCAGGGCCTCGTCAGATGATCTATGCGTACACAAGGAGGCAGCCAGAGTTCATGCGTTAGTAGGGAACCAATCCCACTATTTTTATACAGATTTACACATTATGCTTCCGCGGGGATCTAGGCACAGGGATAATTCACTCTCGTCTGAATCAGCCCTTAAAGCAGACTTGTACACTGTATATCTGCTCGTATACGTGTCAACGGTATTTAACTCAGGACAGTCATTTACAAAACACAATATACACAACCTTCTTTTCTAACCAAAAACCATCCAATCGAAATATATTATTTTAACCCCAGCTCTATTTAGTAACATGAGAAACAACAGTTAAGAGCCAATAAGGCATTATGGGAAGACCCATGTGTTTTTATCTGCAAGCCCGCCTTATCACATCTAAAGCAGGGGGTGGAAAGGCCGACTGTTTTTAAAAGAAGGAACGTAAAAATAAAGTACATGAAAGAAGGGAGCTAAACCTTGCCGCCGCTTTACCCCACTGTGCTCTGTTGTTTGCAGCACTTTCCTTCAGCCTGGCTCATCCACTATCAAAAGCTGGAAGAAAATACTGTTGGAAGAAAATACTGAAACCTGCACACACATGGTCATTTGAGGGAGGGGGGGCAGGGTTCAGGTTCCTAGGTTGACACACTGCTGCTTTTTAAAGATGTTACTTCCTAGCACTGCTTGAGATGTGGCCACAGACATGAATACATATGGCCACAGACATGAATACCCACCCCAAACACCAGTTAACCAGAGGAGAATACGGATCGTATTAAATCCACAACTTTTAAAAGACAAATGAATAAAAGGATGAACGTGTTTCAAGATTGTCTTTGGCAGCAGCTTTTAAAATCGAGTTCACCACGCGCTGATTCATCCTGTGTTTTTTCAGACTATAGTTAATATTGTCACTTCACTTTTGTAATCGAATAGTTATAATGTAATGTGCTTTAATACAATAACCCATGCTAGTAGAGCAAACACTACCTTAAAACTTTTGTTTGGCTAAGGAACACTTAACTTTCAGTGTATTAGTATAATATATAGACAAACACTTTTTGTAAATTTAAAAAAAAACAGGGCTTAGTGAAAATGGATCTTTCAAACTTCTAGGATTTTTCTGATGCTCTTTTTGTAGAAACTATATGAAGCCCCAGTTTGCAGATTTTTCATCCACGCTGGGAGATATACGAAGATATATGAACTTGCAGATACATATACTGAAATCGAGTTTGCAAACAAAAACTCTATTTAACTGAAAAGTGACAATGGACTGCCATTACAAAGATGCTCACCGTCAGACAGAGTTCGAATGACGACATCTTGCGTAGAAACTCCAGGGCCGTGTTTATTGTAGGCCACCACTCGGAAGTTATACTCTGTATATTTCTTCAAACCATTTATTGTGTGGGAAAGGCCTCCGACGTCAATGTCCTGTATTTGAAAAGGGGCAAACATTGCAGTCTTTACAACAACTGGGATGCGTTCTCCTAATGCTGTTGCTCTTATTCCTCTATGCGTTTTTTGGGATGAAACATCAGCATGCAGGCGCAAACACACCCACACCAGTTAGAGGTATTGTCTGGATCTCAAAGGGGCTCTCAGAAAGGTGCTCGGGAATATTAAACTCAGGCTAGAAGTCAAGGGCCACAACTGTGGCTTGTGTGGCTCTATAGGCCAGAAAGAGGGAGAGAGGTGAGGAGAGGCTCTGACCAGGCCCCATTTCCTTCTCATTTTGCCACTTCCTCAGTAGTAGTGAGTTTCTCTTGGTCTACAGCATCCTAAACTTTCTTCTTACTCTTTATAAGCATCTGTGAAAAGTTGCCAGATCCTTTAGCGTCTCGTTCTCGAACTGAAGGAATCTCTTGGGAATGGGCATGTTCTATATTGTTGCCAGCATAAACATCTACTCTTTTGTAATGTCTTTCTAACAAATCTCCTCAGTTATCATGTAGCGTGAAGTCTCAATGAATGATAATTTTTCTTCTCCTGCAGAATATCCCTCTTGTTTCAGTGGGTCTTGTACTGGCCTCTGCTGCTTTAGAGCCATTTCCCCCCTTCTTCTAGGAATTCTTTATTACGGTTCCTACTGGGTTATTAGGGTCACTGCTGTTATCTAGTCTATCTAGTCAACTAAAAACACTAAAGAAAACTGTTAAATGTTCAGGCATCAGTGAAATCAATGAAAGCTTGCTGTCTCATAAAGGCATATGAGAGCTCCCTTGGTTTCTCTCAGCTGGCCTTGACTACTGCTTCAGTTCAAAATGTGACACTTCTGAGAATGGAGCAAGACAAGCAATGCCAATAAACTCATCTGTTGCCAGACAATAAAAGAGCATCTCTTTAGCTGTCAGGACAATGGTATGTTCTAAGACCTTGCTTAATGACTGCATAGAGTCACAGAAAGGATATGACAAAAGCTGCAATTTTAGCATGGTGGTACTGAGAGCCTACAGTTCAATTGCCACCGTAAACTATCAAGAAGAAATTGTCCACCAAACCTGTTCACTGTCCGTCTCCTTCTCCATGTAGTACAATTTGTAATTCTGGATTTCACCATTGCCAGATAAGGGTGTAGCCCAACTGATCGTGACTGAAGTGGGCGAGTTTGCATATGCTCGAATATTGGGGGCCGGGCCAGGAAGCTGAACTGGAAAAAAAATCAAGATGTCTCGTAAGTTTATCCAGATCTTTCCATTGCTAGCGTGGATCAAAGGGTTTGAAACACATCACACTAGGAGAATGCAACAAAAACAGAAGAAGGGCCGAAGGACGCCAGGCTGACATCGACGAGGACGTTCTCTTTGGCGGCTCCAACCTATTGGAATAAACTCCCTGGCGAGATTAGGGCCCTGCGGGACCTGTCACAGGCTGTGTTCAGACTGGCAGTTTGGCCCAATATAGGCACATTTTACATACAGATTAAATAGGCACAATCACACAGCCACATCTGTCAGGTGTCACCCCGTCAGAGGACGACTTGGAGCCGGGTTAAAAAGCCACCACCTCCGAAGTGGTGTTTTTGTTTCCCTGTGCATTTATTGCACATGGCCGGATGTCTGAACACAAGGGAGCGCGCGCAGAACGGATTTGGCAGTGTGAACCTGCAGATCCGTTCTGCCGCCACGCAGGTGGGTTTTTTTAAAAGAATTGCCTATGTGCGCATGCGCACTATGCACACACATGGTTTTTGGATTTGGGGGTGGGGTTTGCAGTTCCCTCCGTGGCTGAGGCACCACAATAATGTGGATGCTTTACCATGGGATGTCTCCGTGGGTAACCTGCTAGGGAAGCATGGAGGGCTCTAATTCAAGCCGCCAAGGAAAAGAACTCCGCTTTGTTTTGGAGGATGGTCTCCAATCAAAAGGGAAATAGCATCCTAACAAGGGAATCCTACATTCCACCTGAAACTTGGATTCTTCATTTTCAGAATTTGTATCATGATAATCCTACCCCCTCCTCTATGTCCACAGTTTTCAGTGATCTGCCTAGTTGGCCCTTAGTTTCCCCAGAAGAGATCTCAGCACTGATAGGCCAACTTAAAAGAGGAAAGGCCCCTGGCCTCGATGGAATCCCTCCTGAATTTTTGAAGGAAAATATAAATTGGTGGGCACCTTTCTTAGCGCACCTATTTACCTACATCGATATGACAGGGAGGGTTCCAAGTGACCGGGGGGAGGCGGTGGTTGTTCCTTTTTATAAAAAAGGTAATCAAAAAGATCCTGCAAATTACAGGCCTATTAGCTTACTAAGTGTCATTAGCAACTATATGCCAAACATCTTCTAGAAAAATTTACACTCTGGCTGGAGCAAGAGGATATAATGATTCAGGAGCAAGCTGGGTTTAGGCAGGGTAGGTCGACAATGGATCACTGCCTTCTTCTTAGGCATCTTATTGAAAAATACTCTGGCAAGGGCCCTTTGTCTCTTTATGCCGCCTTTATTGATCTTAAAGCGGCCTTCGACTCCATTTCTAGACCTATATTATGGAGCAAACGTGAAGTCTCCACAATAGACAGGAGACTTTTAGCTCTCATTCGTGCCCTCCATGAACAAACATCTTTGAGGGTTAGATATACCAGGTTGGGGCATTTGACAGACAAAATTTCCACCCTAAAGGGAGTTAGGCAAGGGTGTATGCTAGCTCCTGCTCTTTTTAACTTTTACCTCAACGATGTTGCTGGATATCTAAATGATGTAGATTTTCATCCTCCTAAACTAGCCCAGCGCTCTATTACTATACTTTTATATGCCGATGATGCTGTTATTCTTTCTAGAACCCCAATTGGTTTGAGAAGGGCTCTTAAGAAATTCGCTAGTTATTGCAGAGAACAGGAGCTGGATATTAACTATGCAAAGACGAAGGTGATGGCTTTTGGCAGGAGACCCAAATTAAGAAAGTGGAGTGTAAACGGCCAGAACCTCGAACAGGTAGCTAGCTTTCGCTATCAGGTGTGGATCAGCAAAGCCTCTGGAGCTAAGACTGCCCACAGCCAGGCAGCAGCATGCTCGGGTGAAAAATCCTCTCATGGTATACTTAAGTTTTTCAGATCCCAAGGGGGCTACTTTGTACCAGCAGCTTTAAAACTTTTTAAGGCTAAAACACTTGCCCAGATGCTCTATGGGACGCTGCTTGGAGCGCCTTCCTCTAGCTATGCCCCCTTAGAGCTAGTCCAATCGAAATTTTTGAGAGCAGTGCTCCAAGTTCCTAGATGCGTATCCAATGCAATGGTACGGCTAGAGACTGGCATGCTGAAGGTTGAAGCCATGATTACCTTATACTTCATCTTCTATTGGTTGAAGATAAATTTGAATCCTTGTGGACTAGTGCCCCTGATTCTGACTGATGCCTTTAAATCCAAATGGCTGATTTCTGTTAATCGGAAAATTTCGCTCTTGGGGTATTCTCCCCCAAGCGCTTTTGGAGTTGGGTGGCAACCGAGCTAAGTTAGCAATTAGGCAGAGGATCAAGGACACCGAATGCCAATTGGATCTACAGGCGACTCCTACCTTTATAGCGCCAATTAGTAATAAATACATCGTAGCGCAGGCCCCATATTTAGCCGTTCTGGAGTCCCGTAAACTCAGGAGGGCATATACTTTGGCTAGATGCTCCGCCTTACCTACTGCAGTTCTTGAGGGTAAATTCAAAAAACTTCCCCGAATGGAGAGGCTATGTACGTGTGCGTCGGGGGAGATCGAATCCCAGGAACATGTGTTCCTGAGGTGCCCATTATTTGAAGAGGCTCGTACAAAATGTATTGGTCCTTTTTTGGCAGGCACTTCTGATCAGGATAAGATGGAGAACTTGTTTTTAAACTTTGAACATACAGCGCTCCATCAGATTGCGAAATTTTGCTCCTTGGTTGTAAAAGCTCATCAGTGTTCTGGTTGTCACTTGGGTTAGGACTGCTTGATTCTTACTTCTACTGTTACCTCTATCATCTTATTTTATTCTCTTTTACTGTGTTTTATTGCAGCGTATTCTTAAGTTTGGTTTTAGCGATCAAAATGATTGTATAGTGTGTCTCTTATTACCCTGTTGTATTCTGGAAGTTTTACCATTTGGCCATTGTAATTTACTTTTATGGTTTTATATTGCTGGCTAAGCGCTGTAACAATAAAATTCATTCATTCATTCCGTGGGTAACCCACAGCAGGGTATGCTGTGTGGCTGATATATCCCACTACACTTTAACCTGGTTCAATTAGAGGCAGCACCATATCATGTCAAGCTGCCAGTGTGATCACAGCCACAGTTCCGCAGGGCCGTGAAAACGGAGCTTATCAGCCATGCCCTGTGTCGACCTAGAGTTAGAAGTTACCTAGAGTAGTAGCACCACTGAATGTGTTCTTAAATGCACTTTAGTATATCACACTGCCATCGCTATATCAACTATTTTAAATCGTTTATTATGGATTTTATATTGAAATGTATATTGTTTTATTGGTTTTATGTGAGCCGCCCTGAGCCTGCTTCAGCGGGGAGGGCGGAGTAAAAGTTAAATAAATAAATAAATAAATAAATAAATAAAGAAAGAAAGATATAAATGCTGCAAAAGGGAAAACCCTCAACTCCACCTGAAATAACAAACTCATGTCTTAGACCTACAGAGTGCAAGGCCCAAGATCCAACTACACAGTTTAGCAGGCATTTGAAGAGAAGGCTAAATAAATAAATAAATAAAGAAAGAAAGATATAAATGCTGCAAAAGGGAAAACCCTCAACTCCACCTGAAATAACAAACTCATGTCTTAGACCTACAGAGTGCAAGGCCCAAGATCCAACTACACAGTTTAGCAGGCATTTGAAGAGAAGGCTCCCTTCAGTTCTTCCAGACAAATTCCACAAGGAAAGTTTCAGGACTTGCCTTTCATCTGTGGCAAACCATGTGAGATAACAGCACCCATAACTCCCCACAGTAACAGAGGCAAGGAAACAGAACTCACTGGCAAAAAAACAACAACCAACCTCCCACCCACTTTAGTCAGGAAGCTCTCCCGAACAAACACATGTTAATTTACTCAACTTCTGAAAAAACATAGCATGTTTAATGTTTCCTTGATTGTGTCTTTTTGGAAGTTAAGCAATGAAGTTACATGTGTTCGTGTAACAATAAATATGTACCAAGAAAAAATATTTAAAATCCTAATGGAAAACTCTTCTCAAAAGCAAGCTATTAATCTAATCTAATGCCTTATAAGGCAAAATTGACTCCATGCCTAAAATGAACAAACCATACAGCGAGATACGAGTTCAAAATGTGCAACACAATATTCTCTACATGAAGCAACCTTGGGTATTTAAATAAAAAAAGAAAACACTTTTTTTAAAAAATCTCCCCAAGTGTCTACTTTAGTTTTGGGATCAGTGAGTCTTCTTATTCTACTTATTCTTTATAGCAGAAAGAGTAATCTTCAAACCCAGTCATTGACTTTAGCAACAGTTTTGGAGAAAACATACCCTACAACCTATCTGTTGAAGAAAGCTCAAGCCCACTTCTCCACAGGCTCCAGTCAGAGTTTAATCATGCTAATGAGCCTGAAAAGCTGGATCCAGCCATTAATTTGGCAGTTTCAAGGTTGAAACTGGCAACAACAATATGCAAGGGAAAAAGGAACCTTTACTTCACACAAAAAAGCAAAGATTACCCTACTAAGCCTGAAAAAAAGATGCTTGTAAAGATGGCGCTCAAAGCGGCAGGTCAAGAACAACCAAACTTTCAGGGCTAAGAATGCTTTCAGAAGGCCCGTTTTAAAAACGATGCTCGTCCTATGGTGGCAGCTGCTGCTGAAGTGATTCTTCTACAAAACCTGCACGGTCAGACCTCCAATCCACTTTCTCAAAACACTTGGCAAGCCCCAGGAAAGGTGTCCACAGGTGCCATGGTGCTCCCAAGGCACTACGTTGAGGAACCATGCCGTAATGGGCACTCTATCCCAGCATCCTATTTCCAACAGTGGTCTAACAGATGTCACAGAGACGTCTACAAAGAAGTCTGCAAGTGAGGTTCACAGGCAGCAGCCCTCGACAAAGCACTTCCTTTGCTCAGCCAAAGATTAGCCTAATGTACAGCTAGGGTCAGGAGCTGCGGTGGCTCAAGTGGTTAAGATGCTTCACTGCAGGCTGCGGAAGGTCGGTAGTTCAGCAGTTCGAGACCTGGGTTGCCGCATGACGTAGTGAGCTCCTGTCTCTAGTTCCAGCTCCTGCCAACCTAGCAGTTCGAAAGCAAGAAATTGCAAGTAGATAAATAGGTACCACTTCGGTGGGAAGGTAACAGCGTTCCGTACGCGCCTTGGTGTTTAGTCATGCCGGCCACATGACCACGGAAACGTCTTCGGACAGCGCTGGCTCTTCGGCTTTGAAACGGAGATGAGCACCACAACCCTAGAGTCGGATTCGACTCGCTTTCGAGCAAGGGAACCTTTACGTTTACCTTTTACAGCTAGGGTCATACACAGCCTATGAGAAGGAACACTAACAGGTATCTGTTTATCATCTGCCAAGCGGGGCAGTGGTTCAATGCTCACCCTCGGGTTGTGTTGCCACCTTCAGGGGTACCGAGCTCTCTCCAGGCCCATGTTTGTTCTGAGCTACCACTCTGAAAATATAGACTGTCTCAGGCATGAGATTTTGAATCGTCACTTGCATCTCCCCAGGATGGCTTGTGTTTTCAACGCGTTCCCTTTTGTTAAGAGAAAGAAAAAGAAAAAGAACTTATCAGCACGATGAAATAGAACATGAAAAAGAACTTATCAGCACGATGAAATAGAACTACTGATATTTAGTGCATACCTGAACTGTCAATGATGCAACGCAATAATGACACTAGTTACGCTAACATGCCAAAACTTAGTTTTTTAAAAAAAAAACACTTCCTGGTGCGGCAGCTTCATTCAGAGCATGCAGTTCCTCTCACGGTGATGAGGGAAACAGAGGTTATCTAAAACTGCTCTTCTTTTGAATAGACCTTCAGCACAAGAGATTGTGCTCATGTCAGCCACAGCATGAAACATTCCGTTTCCAACAGGATGAAAACACCCTTCCTCTTGACTGAGAGGCTCTCTGAAGTCCCACAAAGAGGACAGCTCCCCAAATGATTACAGCAAGAGACAATCAATAAAAGACAGATGTTTTAAAGGAATCAGTAAAAACTCAGTGTGTTTCAAAGCAATCAGGAAGCCTGCATAGTGAGTGAAGTACCATTAGTTTTGACTCTTTTGCAAGGATTCCACTAGATTCACAGCTCTCTTGATAAAGGGCCATATGTGGCTCGTGCACCGGGCTTTATTGATTACTGTATCAATCTTTCCCTGCACTTTTCTACAGAATGTCTTTGACCTAACCATTTTTCCCAGCACACCATGTCAGTGCTGAGGGGAGGATGAACACCTTCCTGGCAACCACAAAGCCTGAGCACGTAGATCACCTACCCTGCAACCAGACCAAAGCCCACTCCAAGGTTACAATTCAGCAACTGCTTCTATCCAGAGCTCTGGGATCCAACTGATCTACATCTAAAGCTCATTCTTAAGGTTGCTCACATGCCATTGGCAACAGCATCTTAATAACGGGTTCCCCAGAGGCACACCATCGTGCCACTGGGCTGGTGAAAAAGAAAGTGAGCTCTGCAGTATGCACGCTTTGTGTGGCGAACTTGTTCTTTCCACCCAGCTCTACCAAAGGTTTGTCTTTGGACTTCCCCAAATCACTTCTCTGAGCCATAAAATTCCCGCTGTCGCCTTGCTCACATACATCATCTGCGCACATGCATCCTCTTGCCATTAGCTCAGAGAAATGTGAACTTGCATCAGCTATATAAAGTGCTACCCCCCAAAAAAAAGAAAGAAAAAAAGAGTTTAGATTGAGAGGAAAGCTTTTTATCTCGCAGTGGATCAGACTTCGGTTAATGCAGCCACATTGGCATTACCTTGCAAAATATAAATTAGCTACAGAGGCTTTTAGGGCTTTTGCTGAAGCCTCTGACAAGCATTTAAAAGCCTCAGTTCTCTCATATGTAATCTTCTGGGAGGACTTTTCCCTCCACAGGCACAGCCATCTTCTTAGGGAGCGATGCACATGCCACGCCAGCCTTGGGATGAGTGGAGCTTCCCTTTGTTTTTCCTTTGGCAAAAGACAAAGCCTGGGGCTTCCTATTCTGATCAGATCAGCTTTTCAGGTGTAAAATCAAGAGGGAGAAGAGTACCCTCCCCCATACTTAGGAGAAGATACTGGGAAATGTGTACCCTTTCCAGGAGGTAGCTTACAGTGTGTTTCAGATCCATGACCTCAATGAACACATCCATCACCTTTTCTTCTGTATTAATGGCAGACTGCTGCTCAGCAGACTCATCCACCTGGGATGACAGGACCGGATAGTCCCCTCTCCCCTTTAGGGCACAGGGTATTTTCCTTATGCTGGAATTTTACTTTTCTTGTAGGGTGGAGCTTTCTGAGTGGATCTCAAAGGGGAAGCAGCTGTGGAGGACTTCTTACCCCTTTTTGATGTCCTACCCCTAGATACAGATATGAACATATGAAACTGCTTTACACTGAATCTGATTGGTGGTCCATCGAGGTCAGTGATGTCTACTCAGGCTGGTAGCAGCTCTCCAAGGGCCTTAGACAGAGGGTCTTTCTCATGAACAACT
The DNA here is from genome assembly GCF_001447785.1 of Gekko japonicus. NCBI lineage: Eukaryota > Metazoa > Chordata > Lepidosauria > Squamata > Gekkonidae > Gekko > Gekko japonicus. The sequence goes on along the minus strand of NW_015175396.1, from coordinate 210,203 downwards.
ATCTGATCTTCTTTTTTTTTTAAAGTGGAAAAGCTTGGGAATTGAACCAGGAACCTTCCTGCAATCCAAGCAGATGCTCCACCACTGAACTATAGCCCCTCCTCATAAACAACTGGGGCTGAAGCGCCTCTCTGGTTCTGAATCTCCTTTGTAAAGGAGCCTTCTGAGTAGGAAGGCATTCTTCCTGTGTGGTTGGTTCCCTCCCCCCCCCCCCCCTTCTCTAGCCCCTGCAACTTGGACTGCTACTGGGCCAGTCACACCTGCCTCATATTCACAAAAGGTGGAGAAATGTGGGGCAGGATTAAGATTACTCTGCAAAACCAGGAACCCTTGAGCCTATCCCTCAACAGCAAAGGCAACCGGCTGAGTCAAGGTGGTGGTGGATGAAAGCAGGAGTGGAAAGGAAGATGGCACTGTCAAGTTGTAAAGGTCTCCTCTGAGGAAAATACTTGAACCACCCTGTGATAATCAGGCATGACAACCTCTCTGAGGGAGGCATGGAATGTTTTACCTCTTGGCTTCCCTAGAGACATAAGCCATTATCAGCTGTAAACAGCTGATAAGGGGCAGGGGGAGGAGGCAATAATGCTGCATAAAAACTGTCTTCAGGCCAACTGAAGCATCTGTTCTAAAACAATCCAATTTCTCTGCAAATGGAGAGTGCTATTTTGGGTTTCTTGGTGAAGGGGTGGCCCCTTGCTTGGTCCTAAAAATGCTTTGGAACACATCTGCCTCCTGCTAGTCAAGTGAGGGAACTAACCCACAGTTGCAAGATCACTCCTGTGGTTATTTGCAAATACATGCACAAAAAAATAAGGATTTTAAAAGGTCTTCTGCCCAATAGATTGGAAGCACATTTAAAATCAATCATTTTACCCAACTAATTGCACTGCTGTCCTAGACTGTTGGGGGGGGGGGGGGAGCTGGCATTTATTTATTTCTAACATTTTCCACCTGATCTTCCTCCAAACAGCTTGGGGGGGCATACGTTTTATGCTCACAACAACCAACCTGTGAGGTAGGTTAGACTGAGAGAGTGTGACTGGCCCAAGGTCACCCAGTGAACTTCCATGGCAGGGTGGGGATTCGAACCTGGGTCTCCCAGATCCTAGTCCAAGACTCCAGTCATTATACCACACTGCAAGCAATGCTTTTGTTAAAAAGGCCATCATAAATTCTCGTGCTGCCCTAGGCATATTGTTAATAGTTCCTCGTTAACGTATTTTTAAAAAAATATTTTCACTGCTCAGTTCATGCTGATTTGTGCTTACATCATTATGCTGCTAGGCAGACTTAAGCATTCTGTGCTGCTTTTATTGTTCCATTTTATTATTTTCATTAGCTGTTCTTCTATTTGCCATTTTTATTGGAAACAATATCAGGCAAAGTCTTGGACCATGCAGTACAATAATAGATTAAATAAATAAATCTCATCTTAAGGTAGCAAAATTCAAGTATCAGACACGTCACGTTGATGATGACAGGCTCATACCTTCCTGAGGCTTTTCTGGTTAAGTAAGGGCCTAACTATGCTAGCACTGTACTACAAAACGAAGGAAAGGGATACCTGATTGTGCTGCTTGTCCAAGCTAAAGGGTAACATGGGAAGACTGCTGGACTGTGGTTAGAGGTCCAAATGTCTGCCTCCAGACCTCCAAACCAAAACACTCTACAAAGGGGAAACAGGTTCAAGCCCAAAGCAAAACTGTTCATTTTAGAACATGCAGCTCTCCCTAGTGCCTTACTTGACCGAAATATGGAGCTTCTTCCATCTGAAAATAACGTTCCTGAGTCTTAGCATCTTCCAGGAACCCTGTCAAAAGTACTTATTTCTGGGAGAGTTTTAACCACTGGATAGGTTTTATTTTAGCGCGTGTTTTTTCTAAATTCTTGGTACATATCTTCAGGATGGTGCAGGCCCCAATCCCAATGCTCGAACAGCCGGAAGATGCTTTAAGATATCAGAAATTTGCAAGCGGTTTGAGCAACATACCTGTTGATAGCTTCCTTGGTGTAGAATACTGAGTAGGTGAGATTGTCTCCATGTGGATCCGATGCAGGTGCCCTCCAGGTCAGCTTGATGAACCGCGTGGACACAAGAGAAGCCACAACATCCCGAGGGGCAGAAGGCAACGGTCCAGTTGTTGCTGGTGCTAGATGGTCAGTAGTGGCACTGGTCAGTGAAGTGGGAGGTAATGTTGGGATGGCAACATCTTGTCATGTGCAAACATTGGGGAACATGGAAGGGCAAACATCACGACGATTTAAAGAGAGAACAGGGGGGAAAAAAACCAAAAAAGAAATAAACAAAACCACGATGGGAAACAAAAAACAAAATGAACACACAAAGAAGGCCATTAAAACTGAAGGCTGGCATGCAGGCAAAAAAAGGTAATTACTAAAAATTAATGGGGAATATCAAAGCAGACATCACTATAGGGCAAGCAATCAAAAATCTCCGTTGCAATGGAAGTGGGAAGGGAAGGGAAGGGTGAAGATTGAGGATAAAGCACCATCTCATAATGGGAACATCAGTGTGACATTTAAGCTTGATTACGCATCTGTTGAAGCCATCATCAAATTATGCACTCAATCAAGACTTTCCATTTCAGTTTGCAAAACTGAAGCATAAATCTGAACCGGGACCAATAACAAACAGCACACAGATCAGCGAGTTTTCTGGCTGCTTCTATCGCAGTGCTGTTTGGTTCCTAAGAGAGCCTGATACGGTTTATAGTGAGTATATACACAAACTCTGAAAAGGCAACAGATTTCCACCACCTCCTTGGAACTCCCATCTCCCTCTCCAATCATTCACTCCTCATGATTTACACAATATGCTAACCACTGCAGCTTAAGATTGCCATGTGAGATTTATTTGGTTCCCGAACTGAGGTGCCACCACGCTAAAAGCAGCACAGTTCGGAATAGTAAAACATTTCCTTTTAATGTTTCCATTGTTAGCCATCTTGAGTACTGACACAGGCAGATTATGTTTTTTGCCACCAGAACTTTGGAGAAACAATAATAATAATTTATCAATGGAGAATATGCATCTATTTGCAGAACACAAGTGTGCTCTGCTTATTCTGAGCTGCTAACTTCAAGGAAGGCCTAGAAATATTATTATTTAGTTTGCTTTAAAATTTTTAATTTACATCTGAGCCTCTGAAAATATCAACTTTCATTATGCTTCTGGTCTTCATGGATATGAGGAAATATCTGACTGTGACAGAGTGCTCAAAGATATGGACACCAGAAAGAAATAACCAAACTTCAAAATGAATTGTGTCTGTATTTAATTTTCCACACTTAGAGCTAACGTTGACACCCTAAATAGTCTGATCTGTAAAGGACTGGTTTCCCCCAAGAGATGGTTGAAAACAGATCACTTGTATGGAAAGCTTGGTAGAAGAAAAGTTCTTTTGGTGTAGAGATGACAGAAATACTGCCTACTCTGTAATTATCTATTATCAAGGAATGGTAAATCCGTTCTTCACAACGTGAACTGCTAACATACAAGCAAATAATCACTACGCTCGAGTTCTAATTATTTTCAGCCAGGCTGAGAAAAGAGTAACATAATGTGTGCTCTTCTCTTTCCAGCAGTACGTGTAACCAAATGGAAACATTTCAATTGCTGAAATGTAAGCAAACTACGTTTTAAAAAAATTCTTTCACCAATAATTCTGGTAAGGAGCACAGTAGGAAGAACCTGAAGAACTATAAACCAGACTCAAAACTGATTTCAGTGGGCTTAGAAGGGTCAAACTCTGCTTAGCATGGCACTAGAACAAAGTCTGAGTCCAGTGGCACCTTTACGATCAGCAAAATTTAATTCTGAGTGTAACTTATCTGAAGATGTGTGAATGCAGACGAAAGCTGATACCCAGAATAAAACTCTGTTGGTCTTAAAAGTGCCACTGGACTCAAACTTTGTTCTGTTGCTTCAGACCAACACAGCTACCCAATTGAATCTATCTTCATTGCATGGCAGTATAAGTTCTTTCAACTGGTTGTGTGTATGTATTCAAGAAATACAATTTAGCGATGACTTGTGTGCTTGTATATGTGCAGTGGTTGTTCCAGAGGAAAAGGTTGTACATTTGCCTTCTAGGAAGATTAGAAAATCTTGTTGATCTAAGGATCCATGCCAATAAACATTTTTGCAAGGGAACCCCAACGAGAGAATATACAACTATTCGTCCAATAGTAATTAGTTGGGGTTTTTTTACAAAAAATATAGTGCTGCAACATTCAGGGTCTCCTCTCACATGGTGTTTTCTCCTCATGCCATCTGCACAGGTATGTTTGCTGCAAATACACATAACAGAAAGCTGACTGTCACCTTTTAGTGACAGGAAACAAACAGCATATCTTATGATGAACTAGTATTTCATTCGCCCCATGCAAGAATCTGCTCAGTGCTAGACGGAACAGGTCAATCCTGACTGTTATTACTGTGGTGTAAAAAGCAAAACTATCCAAGCTCCTTCGGGGGGAGTTCAACCCCAGAGAGGGGCAAAGTGTGGGAATCAACACCCCCTAAAGCATAGCTCTCTATATTATAAAGCTGATTTGGGGTGGCATCTCTCTTATGGGGTGGCAGGATTCAATTCATGCCAAAATCAGTTGGCCGCCTGAACTGCCACTCCAAAACTCTGCCAGTTGCTGGGTGGCCATGTGGCCTCAGTCCCGCCCAAACGTCCGGCAGCCAGCGTGTTGCTCTCAGTGCATACACCACCGCCAAAGACGATGGCCGCTCCACGGCCAGGACACATGAGACGCCAAGGACAACCACGCCAGTCAGCCGGCCGCCCACAGCATCTCCCCCCGCCTTCTCAGGCCCACGCGCAACCTTTCCCTGCTCACCGGCTGCGGTTGCTGGGCGGGGAAAGACCTGAGGCCCCTGTGCAACCTTTCTGAGGCCCCCGCACCACCCTCTTCACCTGATCTCACCTGGCTTCTACGGCCGCTCACCGGCCTCCGGGAGCGGCGGCCGGCGTGGGACCACCGGAGGCCTCCGCGCCGTCTTTCCCTGCCCGGCTGCCGAGGCGGACACACGGGGAAAGGCCTCTGAGGCCGGCGAGCAGGAGAAGCTGTCCAGAGGCCACCCACCCCCTCCTCACCCGCCCGCTGAGACAAGCGAGCCAGGAGGGAACCCGGGAGCCCTTTACAACCCTCTCCATGGGTTCTTCTGCCCTCCCGCCAGAGCGGCCACGTGGGAGAAGCCGCCCACAGGCCCCCGGCCCCCTCTTGGCCCGCCCGCTGAGACAAGTGAGCCAGGAAGGGGCTGGGTACCCTTTAAAGCCCTCCCTGTGGCTTCTCCTGCCCTCCCACCGAAGTGGGCGCGCGGGAGAAGCCAGCCACAGCCCCCCCCGCCCGCCCCCCCAGCCACGCCGGGAACCTTTAAAGCCCTCCCCGTGGCTTCTCCTGCCCTCCCACCGAAGCGGGCACGTGGGAGAAGCCAGCCACAGGCCCCCCCGCCCCCTCCTGGCCCACCCCCCACGCTCACTCGGGAACGAGTCCTAGGGCCCGTCGCATTCCTGTCCACGACAGGCCTTTCTCCTAGTCTAATATAGAACTGGAATTTCATCCACCTGTAGGCCTAGAAATGAAGCAGGAAGGAGAGTCAATTTTTTAAAAAGCCTACTTAATTAGCTTCTCAAACACAAGTCATCGTAGAATACTTGAGATTACAAATTTGGTTTCTTGCGATGCTAAGTATTCAGTGAGATGTTTAAATATAGCCTTGGAGAGAACGGGTGTATTCTCATCTGTGCTAATCAAACATCGTATTAATTAGAAGCTGTTTAAAGGTTTCCAATTAACTACAAGCTGAAATACAAACACTGATAATGCTATGCCTGAAGGCATAATAACACTACGATCCAGTGCATGTTTATTTGGGAGTAAGGCCCACGGAACTCAGGAGGACTTAGTCCTCAGTAAACAGGGTTGCCAACTTGCCAGGTCTGAGTTGGAAAATACCTGGAGATTTGGAGTGTGGAGCGTGGGGAGGGACCTCAGTGGGGTACAACACTATTGAGCTCACCCGCCAAAGCAGCCATTTTCTCCAGTGGAACTGATCTCTGTCATCTGGAGAGCAGCTGTAATTCCAGGAGATCTCCAGTCTCCACCTGGAGGTAGGTCACCCTATCAGTACACAACCACTGGGTTGGATTCCAAGTTCTTTAACTCACGGTGTTTGTTTAAATATTCTTCCAAATATAAATACTTCATTTCTTTCAAATAATCTACCTACTGCCTCAATCAGGAAATAGTGAAAAAAAGTGCCTACAACCATAATTGTTCGTCTGGATGAGCAGTAGTGTGCAGCAAATTCTGAGGAGGTGCCATCTTCCTGACTTAAGGTCTACAGCAGGGGGCCCCCAACCTTTTACAGTCTGCAGGAACATCTGAAATTTCGAGAGGAGGTGGGAAGCACCACCTTTAAACGGCTTCCACAAGAGAGGGAGCCAGGCCCAAGATGGCTGTCACAAGAGGCTGAGCTGAATAATACCTTCCTTCTCATGCCTCCTGGGGAGAAGAAAAGCCTGAAGGGGAAACAGAACCACACACTCCCTAAGGAAAGTCCAGGTGCTCCTCAGGCCTATAGTGATGTTAGCTAGGCTGCCATAAGGTTTATGGGTTTCAGTTCGCTCGCTTGACCTGTGTACTAGCCAGGCCTGCATTCCATTCCCCTCAGTGCCTCTACTCCTTATCATTGACCTTGTAGCTCGCTAGTGTAGTGTCTTCCCATCTTTCAACCGTGGGACTAGTTTCGTTTCCTCAACTACACTCCAACGGTTCTTCCCACTCGCGAGAGAGTGCCTAATTGGCCCATTGATTGGGGGGGGGGGCTTTTGAGTGTACTATATCTATACCTGTTTGCTTAGTATTAGTTATTCCTAACAGTGTGTGCTGAAGTGATTGACTGTGGGTCCTGACAGGAAATCCCTGTCATTTAAATAAGGGCAGCCATAAGAAAAGGGCAGCGGTGGCTCAGAGGTTAAGACAGACTGGAAGGTCTGTAGTTCGGCAGTTCAAGACCCAAGTGCCGCATGATGGGAGTGAGCTCCTGTCTCTGGCCCCAGCTCCTGTCAACCTAGCAGTTGGAAAGATAGAAATTGCAAGTAGATAAGTAGGTACCGCTTTGGTTGGAAGGTAATAGCATTCCATGCACCTTGGCGTTTAGTCATGCCAGCCAAATGACCACGGAAACGTCATCTGACAGTGCTGGCTCTTCGGCTTGGAAACAGAGATGAGCACCGCCTCCTAGAGTTGGATTCAACTGGCTTTCGAGCAAAGGAAAACTTTACCTTTAGCCATAAAAAAGGCTTGCTTTACAATGACCTCGCCCATTTTCTGAAAAGCTTGGCTGTCACCAAGGGAAGTACTGGCACCACCTATGGGCATCATGTTGAGGAACCCTGGTCTACATTATTTTCTTTTTTGTTTTAAAGGAGCAGGGCATACAATTTGGATGTACTGATTCAGCAGCAAAAACATCTAAAGATGTGCACCATCCACTGGCATATTAAAAAACAGTGATCTTCAAATTAGGTTGAAACAATGTTTAAAAATATCATTATGACTGACATACATAAGCAATTTTTTTTTATGTTCTCTCCTGAAATGTCTTCAACTAATACAATGTATTTCTAAACTTTTAAGGCAGAATGCTAGACCTAAACATTTGGCATGACATATTAAGGCAGATCATAGCTGCAGGATAACACACTGCAGTGCTAAAAGCAGATTAAATGCTTACTTGGATTGAGGCAGCTTCATTTTTTCAAGAACAAATTTAGAGTAAAAATGGACTTCCGGGACGTCTGTGTATCTTTCAATGCCATATAAGTGTTATTTTTGGGGGGGGGGGGGGGGGGAGAGACACGACACCAATATGCACATGCACACACAGCATAGCCACTTAAAGAGTCTTGGGGAAAGTAAAACAGCCCAGTACCACATTAATTTGCAATCAGCCCTACCCATTTTTGCTTTTAAATACTAATCTAACAGATCAGAGGATTATTAAATTGCATGAAACCAAAAGCTCCTTAAGTAGATACTATGAATCTCTAGCCAATAATCACCATCCAGGGACTGATCTTATAGAACAGTGGATTTGATAAAAACTAATTATTAGAAAGAACATGTTAACTGCAGATCTTTTGCTGCAAATGGGAAATCTGCAGCATTTTATTGTGTTGTAATCTTTAATTAGTTGTAAGCTGCCCTGGGTTAGTGGAAAGGTGGCCTAGAGGTTTTTTGAAAGAAAAGCCTTAGATGTTGGGCACAGTCTAACAAAGAAAGATGCTTTATCATGAGATACTAAAAACAAAATGCCAGTACAGGCAAAATACCACATATGTAATCAAGGGGTGTAGAAAGTTAGTGGGTATCCATTCAGTATCTCTGTAGCCATTTCGATCACACATAAGAAATACACCAAAGTATAAGTGGTATTGTGAATCCTGAGCAACATGTTCAAAATGCAAGTTACAAAGTATTCTTCCACTGATGGTGTGTTCGGAGAAAAAAAAGGACAGAGTAGATGTTTCTATGCTGATGTATGGTACGACCGTCTCATTCCACTGTTCAGGAATACTGCACAAGAAAGAAATAAGTCCAGAGCAGATGTCAGATTAGTTTATCCTTAAGCAAAATGTAGGAATTGGAGAGAGCATTCTGGATGCAGAGAAATAGCTACTCTCTCTCCTCCTTTTATAAGAACCCCCCCAAAAGCCTATATTATTTGCAAGCCAGTGTACGCCCTCATCAGTTCACCCTCTGCAACCGGTTGCTTATGTGGGCATCTACCAACTCCCATAAGTGATCCATCTGCATGAGAAATACAAGACAAGGGAACACTCAAAAGGCAGTGGCCATTTCTCCATGGCAGTTGCTGCTATAAGTATTGTTGCAAGTTCTCTCTGAGTGATGCGTGGCTCATGTGAGTCAATGGCCTGCAGCAGCTATTAAATGCTCTAATAAGCAGCCCCTAATTGTACACTTGTTACAAACGAAAGTTATCGCCTTCGCTCTCCATTTTGGTAATCGGCTGTTACGCTACAGGAAACAGATAACGTTCAATTAACCTATGGAAAGATTCTCAAACACTCTGCTGTCAGAATGCCTCCCCTACAACATGAAAGGGCTTCTGAAAACAGTACCTAAAAATCCACCCAAGAACACAGGTTATCGTTATTGAACTGAAGTGTTTCTTCAGTAGTGCTCAAGACACAAATGTCTCAGCCATGATAGCACACACCAACTAGCTGTGGAGGCCATCGCTTCTCTGCAGGAACAGGTTGCAGGATCCTGCATAGGACTACACTGTTAAACAACCAAAGAGCAGTGAAGAAATGAACAGAGACAAGTCCTTTAAATCACTGACAGCGATCTGGAAGTAAATTTTACTTAAGTAGTTATTTACATGTTCATTTTCTGTTCCAGGACTGTTTGTGTGGCTATTTGTGACTAAAAAGAGAAGCAACACACACACAGAGGGAAAAAACCCATCCTTCTGTCTGGGAATACATTGCAACATTTGCCCAAAGAAATATTTTAGAGTTTTCTTACTTGCTGCGTGAGATGCACAGCAAACACCGAATGCTGAGTGCTCTGCAAGCCTATCCTCATTGAATTATTATTGCATTTTATATTTTCCCCCTCCTTTTCTGTTCTCTCAAAATCGCTGATGTGGATTACGCTGAGAGACAGGCACTGTCCCAATCTCACCTAATGAGTTTAATGAATGTATTTATTGCTCAGTTATCCTGACTCTAACTAGCCCTTCTTGGCAACTAACACCCCACCCATCACCTATGTGCACTATTTGAGGAAATCTGTTTCAATGTCTAAGAAGTATGCATCTATGCGCTAAGTCTTTCAATTCTTGCTTATAACCAGAATTGAACTTTGTTGGTCTTGGAGGTGCCACTGGACTCAAACTCAGTGTTCACATCTGCTTGTTAACTCTTGTATTTGTATGCTAATTTACTGTTATTCACAGATCTTACCAACCCTTTTAATCCAATCTCAGCTATAATCGCCCAGTTACTTATGTATCCCTACTCAAACTAGCCTTTCCTGGCAATTCCGTGCACCCCCCCCCCCCCCCCCCCGGTAATGGTTGTTTCACTGTATCTGAAGAAGTGTGCATGCACACGAAAGTTTATCCAGAATTAAACTTCGTTGGTCTTAAAGGTGCCACTGGACTCAAACTTTGTTCACCTAATGAATGTTATAGCAGTACAGGGATATGACACACCACCTATATTGATTAAAATCTAGTTCTCCATGACGTTTTTGCCAGTTATCATTTTCCTTTAGAAATGAATATATTATTCTTCTAGTCACTGCTCAAGATCTATTGATCAGAGAAGGAGAGGAGAGGAGAGGAGAGGAGAGGAGAGGAGAGGAGAGGAGAGGCCAGCTACCTTGATGGCATATTCTATTACTCCATTCTTGACAAAGAATTCAGTGAATGGCTGCCCTGTCTTCCTCCTATTTATTTAAAACATTTATTAGCTGGCTTTATCACTTAAGAACATAAGAACATAAGAGATGCCAATGTTGGATCAGGCCAAAGGCCCATCCAGTCCAACACTCTGTATCACACAGTGGCCAGAAATACCAGGTGCCATCAGGAGGTCCAGCAGTGGGGCCAGGACATTAGAAGCCATCCCACTGTTGACCCCCCCAAGCACCAAGATGACAGAGCATCACTTGCCCCAGAGTCTCTATCTATACCTTGTGGCTAATAGCCACTGATGGACCTCTGCTCCATATGCTTATCTAATTCCCTTTTGAAGCCGTCCATGCTTGTCGCCGCCACCACTTCCTGTGGCAGTGAATTCCATGTGTTAATCACTCTTTGGGTGAAGAAGGACTTCCTTTTATCCGTTCTAACCCAACCGCTCAGCAATTTCATGGAGTGCCCATGAGATTCTTGTATTGTGAGAAAGGGAGAAAACTTCTGGAACTCAAGGCAGCTTACAATATAAATTAAAAAAAATTAAAACCACTCATAATGTGCAGATGTGTCAGCATCTGGGAAAGTGATATATTGTGACTTAAGTATTGTGGGTCTGGATTTTTACTTTCCCCCCTCCTATTATAACTACCTAGATTTTTGCAATGGAAGTAGAAAATTTAAGGCACCCTAAATTTTTTAGCCAAAATAATTTTTTGACTGCCATACTCTTGAAACATGGTAACAATGTGCTTGTTTGTGTACACACCAAGTCCACCGGGTGTACGATTGTAACGTTTTGGCAAAGGAAGGTGTTTCAAATTTTTTCCAGTGTAAACTTTTAAAGGAAATCATAAAACTACGATTAAAAACACTCCCTTCCCATCCTCATGACATACTTTGCTTTAAAGGAAGTCATTTAATTGTTTTTTTCCCTGTCACGTCCAATAATCTAAAAAGATATGTCACTGCCAATGCATCACATGAAAAAAATTCAAAAAGCAAAGCAAGTTTTCCTATCATTCAACCCCGTTATAGGAAATACACCGGTGTTAACATAAAAGCACTACAAAAGGCAGACTTATGTTTTTGCTCAGAAACCAATAAAGGGTAACCAAACACAATTATCTCCTTCCCTCAGAGGCTGCAAAATCCAATGCTGCGGCTAAAATAAACTCCATCGGAAATTATACCATCCAAAATGAAAGAAACAGTAAACAGTGTTTCATTAAAATGTGCTCCCTAATACGGTTTTCTTAAGATTAACAAAACCTAATACAAACACCTAATGGTGCCAACTGCACAGTAAATACAAATATCCCCAAACTGAATAGTTACGCAGGGACTCATCCTCTTGGGAACTCTGGAATCTTCAGAAGCATGGGGATTAAAAAAAAAAAAAGGCAGGCAACTGATTTCGAATATACAGTACACTCAAAAATAAAAATAGTTCTAAAGAAACATGATATATTCACATATGAGTTGCCTCCAGGTGGGGCCTGGAGATCTCCCACTATCACAACTGATCTCCAGGCAACCAAAATCAGTTCTCCTGGAGAAAATGGCTGGTTTTGAGGGTGGACTATCCATGGCAAAAAACCCTACTGTAAAACCCACCTTCCCGAAATCGCGCCATCTCCAAGCTCCAATCCCCAAATCTCCAGGAATTCCCCCACCCAAAGCTGGCAACCATACAAGTGTGCTAAACAGAAGATCCAAATTTCACCCACACATATTGAAGCCTTATACTGATAGGACACATCATCCCAGTTTTCCTACTTAGAACTGGAATGTTTCATCAGACAATACACAGAAGTGTCACCCCCTTCCCCTCACACTTTCTTCTGGCTTCATTTGCTACAAATGACCCGTAGTGCATAATGGGAAAAGACATGGGGGAAACAAAGGGAATCTCCCTCTTATATTTAAAACTACTCAACAGATTTTCACAGAACAATTAAAACAAGCCCCAGTGGTCTACCTTATTTTTAAAAATCATTTCCGCTTCCGAACTAATAACTGAAAGCTACAGATCTAACATGAGAGAGATTGACTCATTCAAGAAAGCCACGGTCCTTGGTTTGCAAGACCTGAACAAAGCAGTTAATGATAAAGCTTTCTGGAGGTCCTTAATTTATACGATCACTGTCAGTTGGAAGCGACTTGATAGCACTTAACACACCCATGGTACCATACCACACCATGCACAAACACACCAGTGCATTTGGAAGATGTACTTGCTCGCCTCCTTCTAAGCATGGGCAGCTGCTCTAAGCAGCTACAGCCACATAACTGGTATCAGCTGAATGATGGTTGAATGCATAACAAGTGCAATCCATCCAAGTGCTTGTTTAATAAATCATAGTATTTCAAAAAGTGGCAACAGTTATGTTCCCTCAACATCTGAAATATTTATTGTGGGACATAAGTTTAAAACGGCGGCAAGACAAATACTGTACTGCTTTCAGCAATTTGCTATTTCACTCCCGCTTTGTTAGCGGCCTTGAATTTATTTATTTTTTTACAGAAGAAAAGTGGGAAGTTATAAGGAACCAAAGCATTTTTCGAAGTACAAAAGGGTTTTTTTTAAAAAATAAAATAAAAAAAGAATTTGTTCTATTTAGTCATTGGAGGGTTTATTTTGAGAAAAAGATTAAGTTAATGATAGTTGTTGCAACTAAAATGAATTCCGCTGTTAAGACTCAATAGCCATTATCCACTTTATCATTGCCGCCACTATAGTAGAGTGATGCTTTTTGTCTTAGCCTTGTCATGTTTAAGGAAAATACTCTGGAATTCACAAGTACAATGTTAAAAATTGAAAAGGAATGGCTAGTAAATTGTCTGTTATGAAAACCATGAATGTAGTGGATGTTTAAGTAGCTGTTACCCATTTCCTCAAAAAAAGGCAGTCTTGGCTTACATGACCAGTAGAAATAATGCTATGTAGGAGAATCAAGTAGCAAACCTGAAATGTTTCTGCCCTGCTTTATCAGTGCCTGATCCCAGTTCCTTACCGTGATCGAGTATTATCAGCTGGGCTCCCGCCTGTACGTTCCCCACATCATTTTCTGCAATGCACTGATAAAAGCCTTCATCCGATTTCACCAGGCCCAAAACCTGCAGGTTATGCTCCTTCTAAGAGAGAGCACAAATGCTATCATTTTCTATCCATGTTTAGTGAACGATAAGCTTGGTAATGTGTTACCAATTACAATTGCAAGATTAGGCTCTTAGCTGTCTGCGGATATCATGTACTGCAATAATTTCTCAGAGAAATTCCAAGGCAAGGAGACTTCTCAAAATACTTTCAGATGACTAGCAAAAGCCCAGTACTACACTGCACCCCCTTATCAATTTGACTGGGCCATCCACAATCTCTTCAATGGAATATGGACATATCTTAAGGTGTGTGCTTTAAGACTCCCTGCCTTAGTGCAGAAAAGAGACTGTTCCATTTTACAAAAAGATTACAAAGCCCTTCTTCCTAGCTAAGCCCAGTGCATCAATACATGATCAGCTCGAAAAGTAAGACCAGCAAAAAAGACTTATATGTGACCCAACTTTTCAAAATTCTTGAACACATTGCACAATACAGGGGGTCAGTTATTTGAAGACTCAAGTAAAGATCAATACTTTTCTGGATCATTCATATACTGGCAAGCATACAGTAAAATCCAGCACTCTGTAGATTTAACTAAAGTATTTAGTAATAAGCAAATCAGTATCATGGGATATGTAAACTTACAACAATTTTGAAGTAATCACTAGGAATCACCACGTCTCCATTCTTGACCCACTTCACTGTTGGAGTTGGTTTCCCTGTCACATCGCATTCAAATATAATATCCATGGACTCATGTGCATAGATATTAGAAGGCTTCTTCAGAAACTTGGGAGGAACTTTAAAGAAAAAAAGAAAGAAAAGGCAATTATTGACACGCGTAGCGTATGTTGTTTGACGACTTCATAAGACAATATGGAAAAGACGGGTACCTGAAATATATACAGTGGGGCTACGTGAGATTTTGAAAGACATCTGATATACTATCCTGAAGCAGAATTACACCCTTCCTAAATCCATTGATGTTGATGTGCTTAGAAGAGAGGAATTCTGTTTCGGATTGTAGTGTAATATAACTAAGGGCCAAATTTCAGAAATAATTATCATCAATGTTCAATAAATAATCAAGAAATATCCTTTAAATATGACTGCTAATTTATTAAATAATTTTAGTTATTACCTTGCCCTTTTACAGGACTCATGAAGACAAATACTATCAAAATCTCAATATAGATTCTTTTTTGATAGGCAAAACCTTGCTTGCTTACCATTGTTAGAAAGCAAGTCCAGCTTTAATATTTTCTTTTTCGTTTGTTGTCGTACCTGAGGAAATGAGCTTCGACTCACAAAAAGGGTTGCCAGTGTCAGGTTGGGAAATTCCCAGAGATTTTTGTTGGGGGGTGGAGCCTTGGGAGGACAGGGTTTGAGGAAGGGAGGGACCTCAGTGAGGTAAGCATAGAGTCCACCCACCAAAGCAGCCATTTCCTCCGGGGGAACTGATCTCTCTTATCTGGAGATAAGCTGAAATTCTGGGAGATCTCCATCCCCCACCTGGCAACCTTACTCAAAAAACACTTATATCCCAGAACAGAAATGTTCGTCTTTAAATTGCCACTGGACTCAAATTTTGACTTCTTATCAATTTAACTCAACAGAACCAAAACACCCTCCAAGGAAACTAAAATTGCCCCCCCCCCACTTAAGCAACCAAGGTTGTAGTTGATTAATCTGTCAGATACATCAATTAAGGCTTGAGGCCCTTGTCGAAATATTTTCCTGCAATTTCAGCAAAATGAGAACTATGATTAAGGACAAAGAAGGTACTGCACAGCAAAAGGGGCCTAAATAAAAGCAGACATGAGTTACTGCTCATTAAAAAAAAATCCTGTATGGATTTCATTAAGTATCAAATAGGCTTGAGCTGGTTTCCCAACAGCAATCAAATGTGGCTGGGAGGGAAGGAATCTCCACAAACATGGGTCTGGGCTATATGCTTGTCAATGGGGAAGCACATCCCTGGAACACACATCTATAAACTGGGCCTAAAAGATGCCCTTCTGTGTGCAAAAGGTGTGTTCAGATTATGCAATGGCTGCTTTAAAACTTGTGCTAACAAACTGCAGAAGGGAAGTGAAACTAGATCCAAAATTTCTCTTCTGTCTGTGCAAGACTACGCACTAGAGTCTGCACATCATCATCATCATTATATTTCTGGATCGCCCAGTCCCTGAGTACACAAGGCTCTGGGTGATTTTAAACAGTTAAAAACAATATAGAATTACATACTACTATCAAAAATCAATTGGTCCTAATTTAATAGTCTCTAGATGGTGTCCATAACTTAATCCAAAACCTACTCTGGACTGCTCGTCTATCTAGTGGGCGGGTTAGGGAGGAGGCTGAAGTGGGCAGAATGGAAGAAAAGAGGGGGGCAGCTATGATGCAAAACCGTTGCTGTCCTCAACCAAAAGCCTGGCAGAACATTTCTGCTTTACGGGCCCTGTGGAACTGCGGAAGTCCCACAGGGCCCCGATGGAAGTTGGCAGAAAGTTCCGCCAGGTTGGAGCCAGGGCCGAAAAAGCCCTGGCTCTGGTTGAGGACAGCCGGATATCTTTTGGGCCAGGGATCACCAGCAAATTGCTCTCAGCGTAGCGCTCTCCCTAGGACACACCAGAGGAGACTGTCCCAAAGATATGAAGGTTCCAGACTGCTCAAGGCCTTAAAGGTCAACACCTTGAATCTGACTCGGTATTCCACTGGAAGCCAGTGTAGCAGGCGCAGCACAGGTTGTATATGTGCCATCCATGGTGTTCCTGTCAGGACATGCACCATTGCATTCTGAACCAGCTGGAGTTTCCGGGTAAGTCTCAAGGGAAGGCCGGCGTAGAGCGAGTTACAGTAGTCTAGTCTAGAGGTGACCGTTGCATGGATTACTGTGGCTAGATCAGGACGCAACAGGAAAGGGGCCAGTTGCCATGCTTAGCGTAGGTGGAAAAATGCCATTCTGGCAATATTCATGACTTGGGCCCTCCATAGTTAGGGAGGCATCCAGGACCACACCCAAACTTCTGATGGATTGTGCTAGTGGTGCCCCGTCATGGGTGGGAAGTTTGTGCCCCAACTCTGACACACACACCCGACAGCCACAGAACCTTTGTCTTTGTCGGATTCAGCTTCAGCCTATTCTTTTTTAACCATCCCACCACGGCCTCCAAACCCCTGGCCAGATTATGTGGGGCAGTGTCCAGGCGGCACAGCTGTGCAGTAGCAGATATAGCTGGGTGTCATCAGCGTACTGATGATGACACCCCAGCCCAAAACTCCATACCAGCTGGGCGAATGGGCACATATAGATGTTAAATACCATCGGGGAGAGGACTGCCCCCTGAGGAACCCCACATGTTTAGGGGTACCTAGTTGACACCCTCTCTCCCAGCACCACCCTCTATCCCCAACCATGGAGGAATGAAGAGAGCCAATTCAGGACAACCTCCTGAACTCCTATGTCGGTGAGGTGGTGAGTCAGAAAATCGCAATCAACTGTGTCGAACACCGCTGTGAGATCAAGCAACAGCGCCAACTCGCCTCGATCCAGCTGCCTGCAGAGATCATCTCTCAGGGTGACCACCACCGTCTCCATCCCGTGGCCAAGGCGAAAACCGGACTGGAATGGATCCAATGCCGATGTATCATCCAGGAAATTTTGGAGCTGCTTGGCTACTATTCTCTCAATTACTAGTTTATGCAAGTTCGAGAACCCATCTATATAGCAGTGTGTAAACCCTTGCACAGCTAGGGTTACCAGCCTCCAGGGTTACCAACCTCCCACTATTACAAATGATCTCCAGATGACCACAATCAGTTCCCCTGTAGAAAATGGCTGCTTTGGAGGGTGGTATTATACCTTGCAGAGATCCCTCCCTTCCCAAACCCCACCCTCCTCCTCAGGTTCCACCCCCAAACTCTCCAGGTATTTCCCCACTCAGAGCTGGCAACCCTATCCACAACCTTTGGCACAAAGGACATCACAAGCAGCCATCTTTCTTCTGCTCACCATTCATTGGCTCCAGCCCAACAACTTGAAGAGAAAGGTTGGCAGTGCCTTGCTTACCAAACAAATAAGATGAGCCAAGAGTATTTATTCCTTTGTTTCCAGCAGCTGGTCCCAATAAAAGCTTAGTATTTTACATCAGATAAACTAACATAATTACTCAGTACTAAACTCAAGCATATCTCCAAGACCTACCTTCAAATGAATTTGCTTTGATGGCATTAGGATGTTTACATTTTATCAATGAAAGAATGTTTTAGACCGAGAACAGGGAAAAGAGGACGCCACGTTGATTGCAAATGTTTAATGTGAAGCACATTCAATTCATCGGACATTTTCTTTCCATTAATGAATTTCAGAACGCTTTCAAAAATTATTTTGTTGCAGCGTGACTATTTCAGTGCTCAGAATTCATACCAATTAAACCCAGATGCAGATGTTTGTGGCAGACAAGTTAAACTGATAATCAGAGAGCAAATGAACCAATTAGATAAAGTAAGATTTTAATAGAAAATTGCGTGTTTCAGCACAAGACAATTAAATTTCAAAGCAGCCTTGGAGGCCTGTTTTTCCCCTTTACCTTTCCTACTGCCATTATCACCCAGAGAACAATTACGTATGTTAAATGTGCAATTGTGTTCTGTATGATGGGTGGATAGTACGCATTTTTGATTTCAATACATTTATCAGGGAGGGAGGGAGGGAGGGAGGGATTGCTTTCCAAGTCTTGGAAAACTAGGTAGGGGAAAACCACATACACTGACATCATTAAGTGTCCTGTTCCAAAAAATAATTCTGCAACTGAATGGCTGCCTCTCTCATGAAGCAGCAGCTGGTATAAAGCTTCATTAATGTATAAAGCCTCAGTTTTTAAAAAGTCTTAGCTGAAATGCAGCAGAAGCAAGTGACTGCAGATCCATTAAGTCAGTATCAGTATCCGCACTGAAGATATTTTAGACCCATATCAGTGGCTAATTTAGCCATATTTTTGTCCCTTAGGATTTCTCCAGAGCCATTACAAAAGAAACCATTTTGCAAAATGACATATGTCATTGATAACTCGGTGTTAAGTTTCTCAATGGTATTTTGTAAAATTAAATATTATTTTCTACAATGCTTGCAACTGACCCACCCCCAAACCCTTTCAAAGAAAGCTAGCTAAAATGAAATGAAACAAAAAGGAAGATAAATGTAAAAGTATTAACTTCTTGACAAGCTGGTAAACAAGGAAACACTGCCCATTTTACTACTCTCTACTATGTGAGTTTTAAAAAAGAAGGTGACCAAAAAGAAGGGGAAAGCTGTCTGTAGTCACTTCAGGCAGTGGTGGTGGGGAGGCCATTCTTTCCTGATAGTGCTTCAGATACTGGATATTAACATAATTTTGTCATCTTCCGGAAACCAAAAACTCCCTCCATGGAATCCCTGACACATGCACAAGCATCTAAGCTTGCATCTTCTACCACTCCCAAGAAATTACTGTTTAAGCTGTAGCAACAAGTATGACTTTTAACAATTTCTCCCACTACACACTTTCTCCAGTAAAAAGACATAAGCCAGATGTGTGCAAGACTAATCAAGAAAACGATGGTCACACATGTGGTCCTTGTTATCTTTGTTATTTCTATAATATATTTTCCTTAGCATACTTTTGTGCACCTCCATGATCTGCGTTATTTATACAGTGCTTGCTTGCTTTCTGAACTTTGTGTACTGTGTTATCACACCAGAGTTCTGCAAGGACAGAGACCTGTACGTACAGTTAAGATCTTTGCCTTCTGCTTTAGCCATGACTCATTTCAAAAGAAAACAAAAACCTACCATTCTCTTACTCCAGGCTCTGGATTGAAGCACAGCTTTGTGATTCTTGGGCTATTCACTGAAAACTGAGCTGACATGGAAAGCCAGGATAATTTTATAAATAAATATGTAAGAAATCATTCTCAAAGTTGCTAGGGTTGCCAACCGCCTGGAGGGACCCGGGGATCCCCCAGAATTACAGTTCATCTCCACAGTACAGCAATCAGTTCCCCTGGAGAAAATGGATGCTTGGGAGGGTGGACTCTGTGGCTAGGGCTGCCAAGTGGGGGCGGGTGGCGGGTAAACCCCCACTTTGGAGGCCCGATTCCTGCCGCCACGGAATCGGGCCCCGGGGGGAACTCTGCCCCCCGCGTGGCCCCGATCGTCGGAGGGAAAACTCTATGGTTTTCCCTCCAATGATCGGGGCCACGCCCTCAATGTGATCGATGTCGTGCGTCACTTCTGGTGACGTGCTGGCGGCGCGCGCGCACATCGACGGACGGCTCTCGGAGCCCGGCGAGGCTCCCCCGCCGGTAAGATAAATTGACTTGGCAACCCTATCTGTGGCACTGTACCCCACTGAAGTATGTGTCCTCCTGAGGCTCCCCTCCCAAATCTCCAGGAGTTTCCCAGCCTGGATCTGGCAACACTTCTCTCCCATCCCTTGCAGGTGGCGAGGGGGAACATAGAATCATAGAGTTGGAAGGGATGTCCAGGGCCATCTAGTCCAACCCCCTGCATGATGCAGGAAATTAACAACTACCTCCTAGCATACATTCATTTTTTAAAAATCAGTAAAATAAAAAATGTTTTTTACAAATGATTCATGGCAACTCGATGGCAACCCTAGCCAGATCTCAAATCCTGCCAAATTTCAGGCCAGTCTCTAGTATGCATGCCAGCCTCCAGGTGGGACCTGGGGATCTCACAGAATTACAACTCCTCTCCAGACTAAAGACATCAGTTCCCCTAGAGAAATTGATGCTTTAGAGGGTGGACTCTGTGGCATTGTACCCCAGTGAGGTTCCTGTCCTCCCCAGGCTCCACTTCCAAATATCCAGGAGTTTCCAACCTGGATCTGGCAAACATACCCCCCCCATCCCCTGCTGATGGCCAGGGGGACCCCGGCAACCCTAAATGTCACAGTCCCCTTCAATTTCCCTTTTTTGTTCATGTGTCAAGTCTCCCAGAATTTAAGTCTTCAGGCAGGGCAGGGACTTCTATGTTTTCCCTATTCTGGGGACAAAAAAAATATTCTACACAGCCAAGATGCTTTAAAGTTTGCCTCCACACTAGAAAGATGGATAGGATCAAATGACTGAATTCTCACAATTTAGCATACATCAATCTCCAGTTCTGACATATCTATATATCTAATAGCCAAGTTGCCCCCGGAGTGCGGATCGCTAAATCAGCGCTCCGGGGGCACTTGGGGGGGAGGGGGAGGTTTGTGCACACGTGGGGCGGTCCCCACGGGTGCACAAAAATCCAAAAAGTTGAAAAAATTTCGGGGGGATGTTTAAACCCCCCCGAAAGTGACAGAGCGTCGCATGCGCAGGGAACGCTCTGTAGCTGGCCTTGCTGCCACTGCCGCCTCCTCCTCGGAGCCGGGCAGGCGGGGAGGACCGGCCTCGCCGCCGCCGAGCCCAGCAAAGGGGGGGGAAAGGACTGGCCTCTCCGCTGCCGCCTCCGCCTCGGAGCTGGGCGGGGGGGGAGGACCGGCCTCGCCGCCGCGGAGCCCAGCCGGGTCGGAGCCGGGCAGGGGGGCACCGGACTCGCCGCTGCCTCGAAGCCAGGCGGGGGGAGGACCGGCCTCGCCGCCGCCGCCACCACGGAGCCCGGCCGGGGAACCGGACTCGCCGCCTCCGCCTTGGAGCCGGGCGGGGGGGGAGGACCGGCCTCGCCGCCGCCTCCTCGGGGAGATCGAGCGGGGGGGGATGGAGGAGACGGAGCTCTTCTCCCCTCCCCGCGAGTATCGCGGGTCCCCGTCTTATTTATTACCTATGTTGCTCCCCCCCAGTTGAACTGAAACAGATGATAACCAGAAACCAAGCTTGTCATTCTTTTTATCTGTTAAAAAACACTTCATTACTTTGCATGCTAATTTAACAAACCACCTTGTATATATGCAAGTACGATCTGTAATTCCATTTCAGCATCTGACGAAGTGTGCGTGCACACCAAAGCTCGCACCCTGAATAAAACTTTGCTGGTCTTAAAGGTGCCGCTGGACTCTTAACTTTGTTCTGTTGCTTCAGACCAAGAGCTCAGTTATAGGTGCAGATTTAAAGCAATTCATGCACTGGTAGTGCCCAGCTGTCCCCTCACTTTGTTGCAACCAAAGTTCAACTGCCTTAGTACTCCCATAGTAACTGGTCATGGTTGAGGAGCAGTGAAGCTGAGCTCACTGAAACAAATGCTAGACAAGTCTGAACTCCTCATGTAATCAGATTGTCTCTTTTCACGGCTTTAAAATGTAGTGAAATTTTATCTCTCTGCTCTTAAGTTTCTACTTTCTCCCACAAATCTGTGCAACTGACATTCAGAAAGTAACCCTTCCATTCAATTTCTGAGATAACTGACATTGCATACCTGATGCTATGCTTTTCTTTTTTAAAAAAAAATAGGCACCAGTGTTATATCAAGCAGCAACATTCAGCTCAATGTGAAACTGATAGTCCAGGAAAAATAAAAGCAATGTAGTTGACGTCACAGTGTTTGCATGGATCTCCGGGGAGCCAAATTCAGTGACAAATGAAAAAAACCCAACCCAGATGAAATGTGATCTTATAACCTTGTCAGCATCTGTCTGCCTCTCTGTTACTTCCTGAATTAAGCTGATAAAATGAACTAGACAGGCATTGTTGCCGTTTCCCTCAATCGCGTCTTTCAATACTACCTTTTCATCATTTACGCAAGGGAAATCTGATCATTTCTTTCACAGAATAGTAAAATAACTTTACTGCCCCCCATTTCCCTGTCATATGACTATCAAACATGGAAGAGAAAGGTAATACACACAGGTTGCAAGCATCCGTAAACACAATGCACAACAGTCTTGTATTTCAGTTCACCTACAGGTTATCGAGTCCTCACATTTCTGTTACTCATTTTTGTTACACATTTTTGTTATTCACTCATGGTTATGTGAAATGCCATTTGTATATAACTTGGGACATTACAAGGTACATATAAAGGCAGACTTCAAGCCCGTGGTTTATTTGGGAAGAAGGTCTCCCAGTTTTGTTCATAATCCCTACATTCCAGCATATTTAAGTGTATGAATAGATTCAGATTGCCTGGTTCAGGATACTGCATTTAGTTCCACCATACTTGTCTAAGATTTTTCTTCTTTTCCAAGTGCAGCTACTGCGGCTGCTTTTTGAAGAGGGAGAATCATGCAGAAGGAAGAAGTCACTTAACTCTTTACGGCTTGTTCTCCCCCCACCCCGAAAAACATGGCCCCAAGCCTCTTCTTCCACTTTGGGGAACAAATATAGGTAGACATACATTTTCCCCACTGGGACTCAAAATATTTTTGTCCCCTGTGGGATAATGATATGGGAGAAAATAAGCCCCTCTCCCCCGATCTTGCCATCTTCTTCCAAAAGGCAGACCCAACCAGTGTTCCCTCTAAGGTGAGTTAGTGTGAGCTCACAGTTCTTTAGCCTCCAGCTCACAGATCGATGGTCCAGTCGCTGAGTGGCCTTCGGGCACTAGCTAGTTCGACTGGGGCAAGCGCGAGAGATCGAGCGTAATAACGATGATTGGGAGAAAGGTCTGATTGAAGACCGACAATGAACGTGAGTTCTGTCTGAGCAGATTGATTGATAAACAAATCCCCCCCCCCCCTGGGAAAGGGGGGGGGGGGGGGGGGGGGGGGGGCTCTAAAAATTATCATGGAACTGAACATAATTCTGCCCTTAAAAATAAGCACAAACATTCTTCATTTAGTGAGCAAATACCTTTCTACTTACAAATCTTTTTCTAAAAACCTCTACATTTCATTAATAGATTATTATCCTTCTAAGGAGGGAGAACCCCAGTATCTGAGCACCAAACTACTTGTTACTTGGGAGATTCATGTTGTAATACTGCAGGAGGGAGAGGGAGATCTGGACTACCATTTATGGAGACAAGTTATGCGGCCACAACATAATTTCCGACAGAAATCTCCCCCCACCCAAAAGTTCTGTATATTAGACATAGCCTGCTTAACACCCTTACATTTGGTGGTCTGGCCACCAACAAAGAGGTGTGTGACGTGCATAACCAGGAATACGTGGGCCTTCCCACTATACATACCCTATCATCATTAGGAGTATTTTCCTAGTAAATACAACATTAAGCATTCCTTACAAAGCTTTTCATGAAGTGTATTACATGCTACTCTGAAAGCATCATACGAGTTATAAAACCTATAACTCTGCCAAGCGGGGCAAGGGACTTCATATACATGATCCCTGTACGCGACAAAGGGCCAAGGCCAGATATATTGACTTCGTCCCACAAGCGCATGCACAGTGGCATGTGGCATGGTCGGCATCTACCTGCCTCTATTTCATATATACTCTTCCTCACATGGCCAATGCTGCCATTTTGCTAGTGGCCCAGCTGGGAAGAGAAGAAGGAATGGCAAACAAATAGTTGTGGTTGTTTCACAGCAGGAATATCCTATTTGCAAGGAGGAAGCATTTTAATTTGATTGTTTTAATTTTGGTTTTATATTGGTTTTGTTGTTGTTGTTGGTAACCACCCGGAGCCCTGTGAACTCAGGAAAGGGCAGTATATAAATTTATAAATAAATAAATATTTCCAGAGCTGAGCTCCAGGCAACAGTCCCGGTGGACTACTAGCCCCAGTCGAGGGTTGCAAATGATTGGGTGACTTTGGGAACCTACTCATGTAAATTCCAAGTGACAGGATCACAAAAAAATAGCTCCTCCTCTTCCCAGTTTCAAGAATTCTAGCCTCTGGAATTTTGTGGCCTTGACTATTTAATAGGCCTTCCTGTTCCTTAATCTCTTAAGATTTCTTTACGTACCCTGTACTGAAAGATCTGCTTGAGCTTCTGTTGTTTCATTCCCATTATCTGCAATGCAGGTATATACTCCAGCATCATCTTCTGTGACTTCATTGATCTTCAGAGTCCCCCCCGCCAGCAATAAAAACTTTTGAGAGCTGTGGAAAAATAGGACAGATTGGTGTTTAAAGAGTATAATATTCTAATAAAAGAGTATAAAGAAGTATAATATAATAATAATAATAATAGAATAATAATAATAGAATAATAATAATAATAATAGAATAATAATTAAAAGAAAAAAGAAAATCCTTTTTTAAAAAAAGAAGTTTATGACATCTCTGAAGATTCTGGAAACACAGTTCATCTTTAAAGTCACTGACCACCACCATCCCCAAAACCAATTTCTGTTTTTAACAAGCTCAGGTTAAAACAGTCTAGCTAAAGCACCCTAGAGTAGGGTCTTCCTAACCCCCCCAATTACGTACTTCAGTATAGCAAATGATCTTCATGCCAAGTCTTGGGGATGATACTGAACATGCATAATTTCTTCAGATTAAATCATGTAATCAGAAGAATTATTGTTTAAAAATGGAAAAGCAAGATGATGATGAAAAAAACCAGGTAAGTATTTCTAACTTCCCTACTCTGGCTTTGAATGGACTGAAGTTTATTGAAACCAGCTTTAAAACTTAACAATAAACTTGCTCCAACATCACAAATCCATAAGGTTTCCCATGTAGATCAAGGCATCATTAACCTTGGACAAAATCTATCTCCAGTGGATAATTTCCCTCATTCTCATACACATGCATGTGCATACCCTCTGTATGAAAAAGCCCTCCTTTAAAGCCTTATGGGGGGGGGGGAATACCACTGAGGAAGGAGTTGTAGTTCAGAATCCTTTGGCCAATAATGCCTGAAATCCAGGGATTAACAACATTGGCAGATATTAGTCCAAACAATGGGGGAACCAACTTGGAAATTAACTGCTCTTCATTGTATGGACCACTGAAAGCAAATGGGGAAGGAAAGGATATTACTGTCAAGAAGGAGATGGTTCTGTGGAAGTCTGCTTAGCTGGAAACTTGTCAGATTACTGGTCCACTGGATGGAAGTCCGAAGACTCACAGATAACTGGTGCAAGATAGCTCCTTGAGCTGAATATTTGCAGTTGGGTGGAGCTAGGATGTGACCAATGAACACATACATGCTCTCCTGGCAACCTTAGCCCCGCCTTCCTTTAAAAAAATTTAGAGAGCTTGTGCAGCCAAACATATCCTGAACAGAAGACTTTCAATACCATTAGAAGCCAATCAGTCATCATCAACCACTGCCAGAAAGCAAGCATTTCTTTTCTGTTGTTGTTCATATGCACCAAAATCAAAACTAGAGAAATATTTTGAACACTTAGATGTCAGAGTCTATTTTTTCAAGCTTATTTCTAATTTATACAGATATATAAACAAAAGAAAACCAGGATAATCAGCGGGCTCACATCTACCCAGTGCTGCACGAACTGTACTAGCTGCCTATTGAATACCAGATCCGTTTCAAGGTGCTGGTACTTACCTTTAAAGCCCTATACAGCCAGGGGCCAGCACACCTTCGGGACCACCTCTCCCCTTATAAGCCCCATAGAGCACTGAGGTCTACTAATCAACATCTTTTGGTAGTCCCCAGACCCAGGGACGTCCGACTTGCCTCGACCAGGGCCAGGGCCTTTTCAGCCCTGGCCCCCACCTGGTGGAATGAGCTCCTGTATAAGATCAGGGCCTGAGGGATTTATCACAATTCCGCAGGGCCTGTAAGACTGAGCTCTTCCACTGGGCTTTTGGTTGAGGCGGTGAACATCCCCTCCCTCTGGCTGACCCCCTCTCAGTGGCCTGGAATCTTAATTCCATCTTAATTGCTAAGACAATCAGAATATACGTGGTATAAGTTTTTGTGCTATTTTATACTGTTGTTTTAAGTGGTCTTAATTGTATTATATATTTATATTGTTGGAACCCACCCTGAGCCTGCTTGCAGGGAGAACGGGATATAAATCCAAATAAATAAACAGACATTGAAAGAAATAACCTCAACAACTACAAAACAGAACAAGCAAGGTCGAACATGTAACATCCACCAGTGCAATCAGCCAAGCAAATACAACTGGGAATTAAACACAAAGATCCACCAATGCATTAAAAAAAACCTCAGGCGCTCAGGCGATCATTTGTTTATATGTAAGAACATCTCCCCAAAAATTACAAAAAGCAACTCAGTAATAGACAAAGACTGTTTACCCTGCTAGTCATGTGCTGCCTTGCATTTGTTGTTAACTTTTACATAATAAAGAACTCCCAGCGTTTTCTTTAAAAACTGCTTATTTAAAGGCAGCCTGGGAGCCTTCCAAACCCCAGCATTCCACATTTTCTCACTATAAACAGAGTTTAAAGCAACTCCCTGTGTGGTTGTGCAGGGTGATCTTGTTCCATAAAATAGGGAGGCAACATTTTAGGATGTAGCTCTTCTACAGCCCTCTCCCACTCTGGGGTTTTAATCTCCTTTTTCAATGTTAAAGCAGCAATCATTTAAAGCAATCATTTAAAACATTTAAAGAAATCAGCTGCTTTAAATGTTAAATGCCTCTAGGTCCCCTGCACAAGGTGCTAGAGGGGCAAAGTGCTTTCTAAGAGGATCAAACTGAGTCTTAACATCATACTGCACTATATGGATCTAGCTTCTTGAGGTCACAGAACAGTCTGCTGAGCACTCCTGATGGGCATGAATGAAGCTAATTGTCACATTCTTTCACTCCCCTGTCCTTCTTCCCATAGCACTGCCTGGTTTGGGAAGCCTTGAATCAAGTTCCAATCTTCCTCCCCACGAATCTGGATTCTGAACTTGGATTACGCTGCGATTTAGTTTGGAGGGAAGGAAACAAACTACCAAGTTCCCCAGGCATTCACATGGCATGGGAAATGGGAGCGTTACTCAAGGCTTCCCACACCATGAAACAGCATGTTAGTGAAGGGAGATCCAGCACAACAAGCTGTGACAATGCCCATCGCAAACTGAGGTTTGTTGTGACATCTGAATGTAGCCTGCCACCGTTGCCTCCAGTCTCTCTCACTCAGTATTGGCGGCAGATGATAGAACAGCCTTTCAAGCACTGCCTCGTTGGACTAAACTCAGATCCCAATACTACTGCCATCACTTGAACCCTACTAAATGAAAGGCTGAGCTTGGGGGGGGGGGGTGACACCCAAAAGAGGGCAGGCTCCCGAATCAGCGCACTGCTGAAATGTTCTGCTTCTGCTTAAGAGTGCATGAAGAGAAAAGGCCTAAGGAGTCACCTTGGCCAGTGACCAGGCAGGAATGGAAAAGAAGCCATTTCTTAAAACAACCCTGATGTTTTTAAACCATTTTTTCCAGCCCTTATTTAAACATTAAGGATATAATAACAACACAGGCAAGCCGGTGTAACTGCTGTAATGTCTGAGCATGTGACCTTGGATACACCTTGGATACTACAGCAGTTACACTGGCTCCTGTCCTGAGCCCAATTTAAGGTGTTGTTTTTGAACTTTAAAGCACTAAGTGTCTTGGGACTAGGGAATCTGAAGGATGGTCTTTTCCCATATGTTCCTGCCAAGGAAGTAACATCACAAGGAGAGGACCCCCTGACTGTCCCACCAACCAAAGAAGCTCATTTTGTGGGTACACAAGAGAGGGCCTTTTCAGTGGCAGCCCCACGATTATGGAAGAACCTCCCCAATGAGATGCCCCTGGCCCCCTCACTTTTGATCTTTTGGAGGCAGCTGAAGATGGCTTTATTGGGACTGCATCTATTAAAGATGCTCATTTGATGGGTACACAAGAGAGGGCCTTTTCAGTGGCAGCCCCACGATTATGGAAGAACCTCCCCAATGAGATGCCCCTGGCCCCCTCTTTTGATCTTTCGGAGGCAGCTGAAGATGGCTTTATTGGGACTGCATTTAATTAAAGCACTCCTAAACTGCGATTTTAAATTTTAGTTTTATGTTTGTTATGTAGTTTATTCTCGTGAACCACCTCAAGCTCCACAGGAAGAAAGGCAGCTAATAATTTTTAAATTATCAATCAATAAATAAATCGTGCCATTGCCACGTAATACAGTATCACCACTACAGGAAGGGGAAGAGGCTGGTCTAGTTGTTGAATTTCTCCTCCCACCCACACATCCTTTGTGATCTTAGGGAATGCTCTCTAAGTGGGATGGAAATAGGCAAAGCAATACAGAGCAGGGGGAAAATCTAACTATAAAAGCATGATACCCTTTACATGTTTTACAATGCAGAATGCAATAACATGGTAGGCAAGGTAGGACACCAGAAGCCAGGAGACTGGCCACCCCCTTCCTTCCATTTCCAGCCTCCTTCCTTCCTTCCTTTGCTGGCAGGTCCCCCTCCCAGCCAGTTAATGAAAAGACAGGGAGGGCCACAGCATCCCCCTCTCTGGCTGCCCACAAAGCCACCCTGGAATATCTGCAGCAGTTTCCTGTGACCTCATGAGAAAGTGGGCACAGAGACCAAAGTGGGTAGGTCAGGGTGGGAAAAGGTGTCACGGTGGTAAGGGCAGAGCTGTTACATACCCTTCGGTAATGAGCTCTTCTTCGTTTCTTGTCCATCTGATCATGGGAATGGGAACGCCAGCAGCAACACATGGCAGAACTGCGCTCTGTCCAACAACTTTGGTCAGTGAGGAAGGCTGTCTCAGGAAGACCAGACTGGAGGGAGCTTCTGATTCTGCAGATAGCGCAATCAGAAAATAAACACCGGTTACTATAACAAAAGCATCACTGAAACTCCAACTCTCAATACAATATACAAAAGACAGAGCCCAAATGGCTTCCCATTTACAATTTGTCTCATTTGCCCAACTCCATTTCTCCCAGAGGATGCCTTAGCTGATAACAGACTGTTCCCCACTCCCTTCTACATGTACAAGTGGAATGCTTTACAGCTAAGACCTTGCCAAGAAATAACCAAGGTAGCTTGCATGAGAAAGTGCTGCCTGGGTGAAAAAGGGGGGGAAACATGGCCACCACCAATTAGTAACTACAGGGGACAATAGCATTTGGAATGGGCACAAGGACTGGCCTCAGGGCTAATTCTAGGAGCACAGATCTATTGTGAAAACACAGACTATGAGAAAATTCTGTCACCACTCCAGGATTTTTGTTCCTTTGTTTGTGGCCTGGGATACGAGGAAATCCAGCGCTTAAAAGCTAGCTTTTATTGGGTCTACTCACAAAAGACTATAGGGTGGCATTCCATTTTTAATTCAGCAATTTTTAAACTGTAAGCTGGAAGAGTTAAGTATCTCACTAGTATCTCAAGAGTGAAAGGAGAAGAAGAAAAAAACTTGACAGATTTTTGTACCTGGAAGAACTTTAACCTCTGCTTCGTCGCTGTATTTGGGAGAGCCACCGATTTCAATGACACAGCTATACGTGCCGCCATCCTCATCTGTAGCATTGCTAATTATCAGAGCTCCACTCGACAACTGGAATACTCGGTCATCTGGAAAGAGCGGCTGGTGATCTAGCTCCCACCGCACAAAGGGTGAGAGATCAGCATTGACTTCGCAGTTAAGCACCACACTATTTCTTCTGGAGACGGAGGCTGACTCTGGCTGACTGGTGAATCTTGGAAGACCTGAACAGAACCAAAAAAGAATAAACAGTAGTTTGTGCACCTCCTTTTTTTTTCATCTTCCTCAAGGCCATATGCATGCTGACAATGCAGCAGTATGCTGGCAGCCATCATTCCACAGCACATAAAAGACCAGCTCATGAATCCATTTTCCAAGTGTCTTACAAATATATCCTACTCTGATGCACGCCTTATTTAATTTATTTAAAATATCATATCTTGCTTTTCTCCCATTTCTCATGAGAAAGGACTGTCCTACCCCGACCTGAATGGCCCAGATCGTGAAGGCTAAGCAGGGTCGCCCCTGGTTAGTACTTGGGTGGGAGATCACCAAGAAAGTCTAGGGATGCTATGCAGAGGCAGGCAATGGCAAACCACCTCTGAATGTCTCTTGCCTTGAAAACCCTACAAGGTCACTATCACTCAGCTGCAACTTAATGGCACTTTCCACCACCAATGACTGCTCCACCTCATTGACACTGGAGAACGCTTTGTTGCTGCCATGTTAACTCTGCATGGTCAATAGAGGTAAGTCTGAGAAGGCTATTGATAATAGAGAAATGTTAACTCTGCATGGTCAATAGAGGTAATTTTTTATTCCAGTCTGAGAAGGCTATTGATAATAGAGACAGAGGAGCATTAACAGACATAACAGGTATGCACCTGAAATCAAATCATCCCAACTGGCTATCCCCCCAAACAGGACTCAATTGTATCTTGCATTTCGCCAAGGAGCTCAGGAAAGCCTAAGTTGTCTCCCCTAGCCCTTTTTATCCTTGCAACCACTCTACGAGATAAGTTAGAGTCTGTCCCTGGATGAAGCAAGGAGCACCATGGCAGAGTGGGAATTTGAACTCGAACCTTCCTAGTTCTAGTCCAACATTTTGAGCACTTTACCACATGACTCTCTAAAGTGAAGAATACATGCTATTGTCATTTTTAAAAAGTATCTACAAGTATGTTTTATGTAAACAAGGTTTTGACGCAAAAAACAGTGGTTCTCAAAGCTGTGGGGTAGGCCCCCCTTTGGGGGTCCATGACACAGGATGTGCAAGCACAAAGTTCCAGGGAAAGATAATATCCTGAGGAAGCTGGAACCTCCCTCTGCCCATCAGCCAAGAGTTGGGTGGGTTGAATGTTTCCTGGCAGGAGACTTTCACTGATCCATATTGGTCATGTGCAGATGACTGCATCTTTACTGCCCCATCACCCCAGCCTGATGTGAAACAAAGGGAGCTCTCTTTTTCACTCCTCTTCCAGTTCCAGCATTGAACAGGTACTGCAGTCTATGGACAACACACAACTGTGCCTAAGAATTTCCACATACTGGCCAATGGAGTGGATAACTGGTAGGAGAATGAGTGTCACAAGGCTGAGTAAATTCAGAACTGGGGGAGGGGGCAAGTGGTTCAAAGTTGGAAAAACAATGCACTAAAACAGCACATGGAGTTCTTTCCCATGCCAAACATTAATTAATAGAGAAGTGCCATACTTCATATTAAAGCTGAGAGGAAGTGACAAATGAATTCAGTTATGCAAGTTTCCTATACCATAGTCCTGCTTTAGTTATTCCATGGTGGAGGGTGAGGGAGATGAGGTAAGGAAACGAGGTCATATTTCAGAGCCAGATCACTGCCTCGGTCTGCCAGCCAATTCCTGGACAGACTTCAATCAAAATGTCAACATGGTTTAATTATGGGGGGAACCAAAATCAACATCTGGACTGAAACCAGGCCTGCATTAACAACACTGTACAAATGCCAGATAGCCAATCCCAGTCCTACCCACAGTGATAAAAATTCTCCACTTGCTTACAGGGGATGCACATTTTTTTAAAGACATGCTTTGTTGCATATTTCCATTTGAAAACACAATCCCTTTCCTTCAAATGTAAATGTCCCATTTTAGACCAGTTTGCCTCTTAGAGTGGCACTCTGCTCTGCATTCAGCCCACACCGAGTGGCTGTCTTTTTGAACAAAGATCCCATTTCATTTGGATGCCATTCCTGTTTAAACATTAACCACCGCTGTTTGAAAACTCCCATGCCATTATTTTTGTTTGTTTTTGTTCTCTGCTGTTATCATTGGGGGACTATATACACATTCAGGCAAACAGCAAATGTGGAACCTGAGCAGATTTGGGAATGCGGTTTGCTGAGTGGGATGGGGGGACCCGTGACAATGCGTAAACTGTAAAGTCCCAAAAATGACTGACAGCTTCGCAATTCTGTAAAAATGAACAGTGAAACTTCCACAAATTCTAGTACTGTACATGCTGATGTGCTGCATAATTTGGTAAACAAATAATCCACCAGCAAAATCCACAAAAATAATCCACAGTTAAATTATCACAGTATAACAAACAAGGGGGTTTTTTAGTCACCAAGTGTAAGTAGACAGGGACTAAGAGAGTGTGCTGTGATGTGGGGTGGAAAATATATTTTCATGCAGAAAACTTTCCACCCCATATATTCAATAGTTTATCTATAGTTGATGGAGCTCTTATACTGCAAAACAACCATGCTGGATAAGCTAAATGTAGGATATGAAGCATGTACAAACCCCAGTGCTTATACATGGCATATTTGCCTTCTTTTGCTAACAGTATTTAACCTTTGCTAACAATAAGTAAATTACTTATTTAAATTTGAATTGGAAAATATTCCAATTCAAACGTTTTCTGGGAAACCCACAGCACTGCTAGTATGGCATTGGCTACTACAGTAAGCAACAAACCAGAAAGTCCTGGGTTCAGGTTTTGTCTCTGTCATAAACTCACTTGGGGTCCAAGTGACAATAAGTAAATTACTTATTTAAATTTGAATTGGAAAATATTCCAATTCAAACGTTTTCTGGGAAACCCACAGCACTGCTAGTATGGCATTGGCTACTACAGTAAGCAACAAACCAGAAAGTCCTGGGTTCAGGTTTTGTCTCTGTCATAAACTCACTTGGGGTCCTCAAACAAACTACTCTCTCAGCTCTGCCTCGCCTCAATTCCCACTGAATTATTTTACAGGATAGCAATAATTATACTTTTATGTAAAGAGCTTTGAACAGTTACCGTGTGTTGTGTGTTCAGTGCCATCAAGTCACTCCCGACTTATGCCAACCCTATGAATTAATGTCCTCCAAAATGTTCTATCGTTAACAGCCTTATTCAAGTCTTGGAAATTGGGGGCTGTGGCTTCCTTTATTGAGTCCACCCATCTCATGTTGGGTCTTCCTCTTTACCTGCTTCCTTCAGCTTTTCCAAGCATTATGGTCTTTTTCAGTGACTCTTGTCTTCTCATAATGTGAATAAAGTACTATAGCCTCAGTTTAGTCATTTGAGCTTATAGGGAGAGTTCAGGCTTGATTTGATCTAGAACCCCACTGCGGTATCTGTCTCTCTAACATCACATTTCAAAGGAATCACTTTTCTTCCCATCAGCTTTCTTCACTGTCCAACGTCCGCACCCATACATAGTAATGGAGAATACTACGGCATGAATTAACTTGATCTTGGCTGCCTCCAGCATGTTCTCACACTTAAGAATCTTTTCGAGCTCCTTCATGGCTGTCCTTCCCAGTCTCAATCTCCTGAATTCTTGGTCACAGTCTTCCTTTTGACTGATGATGGAGCCGTGGTGGAATCTTGAACAATTTCAATTTCTTCATCAACTTTAAGGCTGTACAAATTCCCAGTAGTCATTACTTTTATCTTCTTGATGTTCAGCTATAATCCTGCTTTGACACTCTCTGCTCTAACCTTCAGCAGTAGTCGTTTCAAGTATTCAGTATTTTCTGCTAGTAATGTGGTGTCATCTGCCTAACTCAAATTGTTAAAAGAGTCGGGTGGGTAGCCATGTTGGTCTGAAGCAACAGAACAGCCACTGGTTACTTACCGTGAAGGGTCCTTCTCCTCTGAGGCTTGGAGGACATCTTGCAGCCTTTTGGGAGATGGGTTCTTCAATCTGTCCTGTCTCTCGATGATGACCTTCCCTCCCGAAATTAGGGACACTGCTCTGGGAGGTCCCACAAGATGTCCTCCACCTCAGAGGGAGAACGACCATTGGTTACTCACCGTGAAGGGTCCTTCTCCTCTGAGGCTTGGAGGACATCTCGGCCCTCCCGGGTCGTCATTTCCTCTATCTACTATGCTGTTCTTTCACACTCTATTTAAAAATAATAATAAGATTACATGCGAGAGAGGACTCACCTTTTTCTTCCTGTTCCAATGTCTGTGATTTGGCTATACTCTTGTTGGTGTTCAAGTTCTCTTTTTTACAGTGGTTAAGTTACTGCATTGCTTTTGGAGCACCAGAACTGAGCCTAGGGTGACTCCCACTACAGGAAACAGGAAGTAATTGAAATTAGTCCTGCCTCCCTAAGTGATGGATGGGAATCACCCACAAGATGTCCTCCACCTCAGAGGGAGAACAAAGTTTGAGTCCAGTGGCACCTTTAAAAATGCACACAAAAGTTTATACCCAGAATTAAACTTCATTGGTCTTAAAGGTGTCTCTGGACTCAAACCTGGTTCAAATTGTTAATAATCCTTCCACCAATTTTCATTCCACCTTCACTTAAACCTAATCCAGCTTTCCTTATGATATGTTTTGCACAGAGATTGAAAAGATGGAGAGATAAAATACATCCTTGTCTGACAACTTTGCCGAGTGAAAACCATTCTGTTTCTCCATATTCTGTCTGAACAGTAGCCTCTTGTCTGGATTACAGGCTGCACATCAAACAATCAGATGCTGTGGCACACTCATTTCTTTTAAAACCAACCATAGCTTTTCATGATCCACACAGTCAAAAACTTTGCTGTAATCTACGGAACACAAGCTGATTTTCTTTTGAAATTCTCTCACATGCTCCAGTAACCAACGTAAATTTGCAATATGATCTCTAGTGCCTCTTCTTTTTCTGAATCCATCTTGAACATCTGGCATTTCTCGTTCCATATATGGTAGCAGTCTTTGTTATAAGATTCTGAACATCACTTTTCCCGCATGAGAAATTAATGCAATGGTCTGATAGTTGCTACAGTCTTTGAACAGTCAACAGCATTATATAAATGCTAAATAATTATTTCCATACAAATAGTGCCATGAAAAAATTCAGAAGTGGTAGCAGCCTTGGTTTTGCTGCAGCAGATGAAGCAAGAGTCCTGTAGCATCTTAAAGAGTCATTTATTAGTACTGAATTGCGAACTCTTATTTTATTTCAGAATAAACTCTCCCACTTCATTAGATGCAAGAAAAAAAATGCATTTTAATTCAAGCAATTCACTCACCAGTCCCAAGTGATTTCTGCTTCTTTCAGTCAGCAGAGGTAGAGCAAAAAGAAATTTAAAAAGAACATCCTCCTTTATCTTCTTTCTTCCTACTCACCAACAGTAGAACTATGAAAGCTGGCCATTGAATTCTACAGCAAATTACCCAGAAGACTCTGCTTTATTCTCCAAAGAGGGTTTGAGTAATGTAGTTTACACAGTTCCTTCATGTGGTTGATAAAATTGGCATTCTATACCTTTGCCTTTTCTTCTAATTAAACGGAGTATATATTGTTAGCAACTATTTTCTCTAGAGAGCTTAAACAAGGTTTGCCATTTTCTGTTTGCTGCAGCTTGGTCTGAATTTTAAAATCTGATATGCAGCCCACAGCTTCTCTACCACAGGGAAGACCTAAGAAGGGCCTGAGAATGGCTGCTAATGATAGGGTGTTTTGGAGAATGTTAGTTCATAGGGTCACCATAAGTTGCAAACAACTCGACAGCACTTAACACACACAACACACCACAGGCAATCAGAGGATCTGTATACCCTGGAGTGCGCAGGCCCCCCAACTCAGTAAAGTCTATTTGGAAGTGCCCAAAAGCCTGTTGTACAGGTAAAAGGGATGATGCACCCCATAGCAAACCCCAAGTTTCACATTGTTTCTCCTCATACTAACAAGTATAATGGAACATAAGAAGAATCATGCTGGATCAGACCAAAGGCCCATCTAGTTCAGCATTTTGTTCACACAGTGGCCGACCAGCTGCCTCTAGGAAGCCCACAAACAGGACGACTGCAACAGCATCCTCCTGCCCACGCTCCCAGGCATACTGCCTCTTGTACTGGAGCAAGTAGCTATCCATCCTGACTGGCAGCAATTGATTGCCCCATCCTCCATGAATTTGTTCACTCCCCTTTTGAAGCCTTCCAAGTTGGCCTTGACCACATCCTGTGGCAGTGAGTTCCACAATTTAACTATGCACTGTGTGAAGAAGTACTTTCTGTTGTCTGCCCTGAATCTCTCATGCTTCGGCTTCAGTGGACGGCCCCAGGTTCTAGTATTATGGGTAGGGTTGCCAAGTGAAAAAATCGCCGCAGCGGGGGACTCCCAGATTGCGGCTTAAGCGCGCACGTACTGCATGCACATCACCAGGAAGTGACGTGATGATGCCGGGCACGCTGGGGGCGGGGCCACGACTGTCCGAGGGAAAACCATAGAGCCCCCAGCGTGCCCGGCGTCGTCATGTCACTTCCTGGTGATGTGCACGTGGGGGTGGGGTTCCCCCCGGGGCCCGATCTACCGGCGGCGGGGAACGGGCCTCTGGGGCGGGGGTTTCCCTGCCCCCCGGGGGGACTTGGCAAGCCTAATTATGGGAGATAAAAGTTTCTCCTTGACCACCCTTTCCACACCATGCAGAATTTCATAAATCTCTATGTCTTGCCTTACTTGCCTTTTTTATAAGCTAAACAGCCCCAAGCATTTTAATGGATCCTCATAGGCCAGCTGCTTTCCAGATGCAGCGGCCAAAAATGTACACAGTATTCCACGTGTGCTCTCACCACAAATTTATATAAGGATAGTATAAAAGCAGTTTTATTCTCTATTCCTGCTCTTATCATGGCCAGCATAAAATTTGCCTTTTTCACATCAGTGCATCCTGGGTCAACATTTTCACTGAGCTATCCACTACCACCCCAAGATCAGTTTCTTGCTCTGTCACTGCCAGCTCAGATCCCATCAGTGTATAATGTCAAGTTGGGATTATCTACACCAATATGAATCACTTTACACTTGCTCACACTGAATCTCATTTGCCATTTTCATGCCCATTCCCCCAGTTTGGACAGATTCTTCTGGAGCATTTCACAATTCATTTTTTCCCTGAATTACCCTAAATAATTTGGTGTCATCCACAAACGGGGCCACCTCACTACTCACCCCTAACTCAAAGTTCATTTATAAATAGGTAGAAAAGTACCAGTCCAATACAGATCCCTGAGGATCAGTTCAGGAAGTGACCAGTGTTCCCTCTAAGCTGAGTTAGTGTGAGCTAGCTCAGTTTTTTAGCCTCTGGCTCACACATTTTTTGTCTTAGCTCAGGAAGGATGGCTCCAGAGCAAACTAATTTATGCAGTAGCCAAATTGCTCACTCATAACTTTAATGCAAGTAGCTCACAAAGTAGACTTTTTGCTCACAAGACTCCACAGCTTAGAGGGAGCATTGGAAGTGACTTCTATAAGGGATAGCCTTTTCCTACATTGATTGTTTTGTGGCCTTAGACAACAGTTCCTCACTTCCAGTCCCATCGCATTATTTTATCAGTTTGTCCAGCCCCAATCCATTATTCTGTTTTACCATTATTTTGTTGCTGTTCTGTAATTTGCTTCCCTATTGACTATTTCTTATATTTGTAATCTGCCTTCAGTCCCAGTGAGAAAAGCAGACTATAAATGATGATGATGATGACGACGACAACAACAACAACAACAACAACAACAATAACAACAGGGAGGATAAAAACTAAGACACTGCTGTAAAACAATAAACATTCCCACTCAAGAAGCAAGAAGTTGACAGACTTCACTACAAGGCTTAGTTTCCCTCCAACTCTAAATCCTTATGTTTTATTTGTAACATTTGTTGATGTACAAACAAGCAGAGATTTCGGGAAGGAAGCACATTCCACCAGGAGACAGCACAGCTGCTAATCCTGCGTCAGATACTCAGACAGCCATTGTAAGGACCCCTGAAACTTCCCCAGCTTCTAGACCAGCTGAAAATCCTCACCTCTGC
Source organism: Gekko japonicus (assembly GCF_001447785.1). Lineage (NCBI taxonomy): Eukaryota > Metazoa > Chordata > Lepidosauria > Squamata > Gekkonidae > Gekko > Gekko japonicus. The sequence goes on along the minus strand of NW_015175396.1, from coordinate 172,033 downwards.
CTCTCCAGATCCACACTGCACTGCATTCTAGCTGCCTTTGTCCCTCCCTCCCCATGGCTCTCAGGGGTGTCACATTTCCAAAGCTAGAGGTATTCCAGGTCATTAAGGACAGTAAAAGCCCTTTGCTACATCCCTGACTAGCCATCGAGTTTGTCAAGCAAAACTACAGGATGGGCCCGGTCATGCTGAGAAAGCTAAACTTACAACACCACATAAAAATAAAGTACTTCTTTCTTGAGTTATTGTTCACCCAAGCTGCAGGCGCAATCTAATACAGATGACATCTGAATCTAAAAGGCACCAAACATTTCTGGACTGTGGTAGTAACTATCAAAATGAATTCATCAAACTGAGCTTTTTATTAAGCAAAGAAAACATTCTAAGAAAGGCTATCTAACAGTTCGTTAGGGAAATGAAGGAAACAGCTGCACGAGCCAATTTTCCCCCCTTCTAAATCTGCTACAGTTTCTTTTCCTTTTGTTTCTCAGCTCTTTCTTGCTGTTGTTGTGCCATTCCAAACTTCCTTAATATAAAATGCACAATCTGCATACGAAATATAATTGACAACAGAGAACACACACAGGAAAGCGTGGAGAGGAAAAGCAAGTGGGAGACAGCAAAGGAGGAGTCCTTTGACCTGCACCACTGACCTGACTTGCTCCCTCCCATGTTCAACACCAGTGTCACGGAAGCTGTTCCATCCACAGAAGTACAACGCAAGAGGCAAAGTATGGGCGGGGCTCATAGTCCTCACAAACACTTTGATGATGGGCCCCCCTTCCGTCCCAGAAACAGTGAAAAGGGAGAGACTGGGTTCCACGAATTCTTATGAAGCCAAACCAAAATCCCAGTAAGTGCTTCAAGGATACCTAAGCAGGATCTAACATGGGCCTGGTACACAGCCCCTTACCCCTGTCCCTTTGCATTGCCGTGGAAGGACCTCAGGAGTGTAAGGATCGCACAGCGGGGAAAGGAGGGACAGATGTATACTTGCACAGAAGACCATTCGACGAACAATAGTTACAGGTAAGTGCAACCTTGCTTTCATCTTCGTGGCTTCTGTATAGTTCCACAGGGGAGGACCTCCTGATGGCACCTGGTATTTCTGGCCACTGTGTGATACAGAGTGTTGGACTGGATGGGCCTTTGGCCTGATCCAACATTGGCATCTCTTATGTTCTTATGTTCTTAAGTTGACTTACCAGTAGGAGGTGGAAGTGGGATCCTCACCAAAATAAGAACTGAAGAACTGCTTTCCCCACAGCTACATCGGGTCTGGAATTGACATCAACTGCATAGTGCTTGATGAATGTCGATAGGGAGGACCTGGTGGCTGCCTTGCCAATGCTGTCCAAGGGGATGTCCGTTGCCAAAAAAGGCTGAAGAGGAGGATTGAGACCTGGCCAAGTGAACCCTGAGATGGAGTGGCCAATGGACCGTGGAGGCAGAGTATGCTAATTGGATGACTTTGACAACCCAGTGTGATATGGTTTGAGAGAAGGCTGCCTGGCCCTTGCGGGAACCAGCAAAGCAAACCAGCAGGTTGTCCTCCTCCTAAATAAAATAGTAGTGACCTATGGACATCTAATGTGTGTAGGGTTCATTCCTTATCTGATGTGGGGGAGGGGGAAAACACTGGCAGAACTATGTTCTGGGAAATGTGGAAGGTGGACAAAATATTCAGGAGGAACTCCAGACTAGGGCAAAGAATGACCTGAGCAGAGTGAAACCTGGTAAAGGGCAGGGAAGACTGCAAAGCCCTGAGTTCTCGTACCCTTCAGGTGGAGGTGATTGCCAGAAGAAGGGCTACCATAGGAGAGGAAGGACAAGTCGCATGTGGCATGGGGTTCAAAGGGCCTGAACATTAACGCAGAGAGCATCAATGAAAGACACCATTGGGGGATGGGAGGGGGCATCAGAAGGTGTAAATTAAATAAACATTGAGGAACTTCTTGGAAATTGGGGCTGAAAAAACAGAAAAACCTGCAACGGGATTGTGGAATGCTGAAATGGCTGAAAGATCGGCCTTGATGGAGGTAACAGCCAGGCCACTATCTTTCATGTGCAATAAGTATTCAAAAATATAATTCAGCTGGCAGGATTCAGGGGAAGCTGCGGGCAGCCGCCCAGGAGGAAAACCTGGACCATTTTGCAGCATAAGATTTCCTTCTCGAGGGGTGCCTGGAGGACACTAACACCTTTGCCACTCTATCCCACCACTCTGGTGATATTGTTATCAACCAGGCCATTGGGTGCAGGGACTGGACATCGTGGTGCAGGAGAAGCCCTATACAGAGCAGGTCTGACATCATGGGAAGAGGTAGATAGTGGCTTCAGGACAGAAACCATGCCAGAATGGTGCAGCCAGAATGCACCTGAACTTGTCCTCCCAAATCTTGGTGAGAAGTGGACCCTCCCTAGCAGGGGCACTGGGGGACAGGAAGAGAAAAACAGGTTGCTTACCTGTAACTGGTGATCTTTGAGTGGTCATCTGTGCATTCACACCCATTGGTTTCAGTGTGCACGCGCTGGATCGATCGGCATTGTAGCAAGCTCTTTAACGGATTTTCGCGCCCAGACCTTGGGCATGCGCAGGAACCCCACCGCGCATGCCCAGAGGGGAGGGCGCAGACATCCCGCCAGTTCCTTCAAACTGCAGCGAATCAACCCCTATGGAAAAGGTAGAAGCTGACAGCAGCGGGGAAGGAGGGTGGGTGGTGTGAATACACAGATGACCACTCGAAGATCACCAGTTACAGGTATGCAACCTGTTTATCTTCGACGTGGTCTCTGTGCTTCACACCCATGAGAGATTAGCGAGCAGTAGCCTACCTGGAGGAGGGTGCTGGCAGGTCCTTACTGCGTAGCCGAAGATAGAATGTGATGTCCCATATCTGTATTAGAGTTCTTACGGATGTCTAGGGTGTAGTGCCTTATGAAGGTATTAGGCATGGCCCACGTAGTGGCTTTGCATATGTCCGTTAGGGGAACTCCCTGGAGAAAGTCAGTGGAAGCCGCAACAGCTCAAGTAGAATGGGCCCTGATTGGGCCAGGCAATGGCTGTTTGGCAATCAGGTAGCAGAGGCAATCAGGTAGCTGAGCTGTGATGCGAGTCCCCAGCCTTGCTGGTGCGTATGAGATGAACAGTTGGGAGTCACACCTCGCTGGACGGGTTCTGTTCAGGTAGAACAGGAGCGCACGTTTCACATCTAAGGTGTGTAACAGTCTGTCCTCTGAGGATGTAGGAGCTGAGAGGAAATCTGGGAGGAAGACCTCTGCCTGTAGGTGGAACTCTGACACTACCTTTGGCAGGAACGAGATGTCAGGGACGAGGCGGACACCGTCTGGCAAAAAGGACAAGGCGTGTCGTGTCTGAAAGCCAGTATTTCTCCAACTTGCCTCGCAGAGGTGACAGCAACCAGAAAGGCCGTCTTCCACGACAGGAATTTCATGTTGCAAGTTGCGAGTGGCTCAAAGGGTTTCCTCGTGAGCTGACGAAGAACTAGAGGAAGGTCCCAGGGAACGACAGGAGTTTTGACAGGAGGGCAGAGATGCAATAAACCTTTTAAAAAACGTTTTGAAAGCGGATGTGAAAACAGTGTGCATCTGTCAACTTGAACATGGTAGGCCGAAAGTGCGGCCAAATAAACTCTTAACGAGGAGTGAGAGAGTCCCGAGTCAGCGAGGGACAGGAGGAATTGGAAAACTTTCTCGAGACCCATGGAGGTGGCTCGAGGAGCATCATCACCCAAGGAGGAACAGAACCTTTGCCATTTGTAATGGTAGGACTTTCGCGTAGTAGGCTTTCTTGCGTTTAATAAAATGTTAGCTACGCGGGTGGAAAAGGTGTTGACGGCATCCTCCAGGCAGTTAACTTCATCCGTGGCACGTCGTGGTACAGGAGAGGAGAGTAGGACAGGAAGAGGAGGTCCTGTGCCAGAGGGAATTGATGGTAGACCTCTGCTGACAATTCGAGGACGGTCAAGAACCATGGTTGTCTCGGCCACCACGGGGTTATTAAGATGCAGTGCGCTCCATCTCTGATGATTTTGCGAACCACTGTCAGAAGCAGGGGTAGTGGAGGGAAAAGGTAAAAAAGGCCTGTGGACCACGGACAGATCCCTGCCGCCTCGACTGCAGAACAAAGGACATTTTTTGTTGGCTCTGGTGGCAAAAACATCGACTTGGGGAACTCCCCACCTGCGGAAGAGTGGGAGGAGGAGGTTGGGTTCATCTCCCACTTGTGAAGGCTAAGTCCTGCTCGACTTAGACGGTCTGCCTGCACGTTCATGTGTCCAGGGATGTGTATGGCTATGAGGAAAACATTGTGGGCGATGCAAAGGTTCCACAAGTGGATGGCAAGGTTGCAGAGGCGTAGGGAGACAGTGCCCCCTTGCTTGTTGACATAAGAGAGTGCAGTAGTGTTGTCCGTGAGGACCGTGACACATTTCCCTTTGATCATAGGTAGGAAGCTGGTGACAGCATACTGTATTGCAAGGAGTTCTAGGAAGTTTATGTGCTGCTTCCTCTTCTGCGCGTTCCATTTGCCTCCAACACAGAGGCCCATCATGTGGGCACTCCAGCCCGTCAGGGAAGCATCCATTGTTAGGGTGATTTCGGGTGACGGAGGATGGACGGGTGCTCCCTGGAAAAGATTGGAAGGGACAGTTCACCAAAGTAAAGACTCTCGTATATTTGGGGGGGGGGGGTTAGGACGGTGGTAGGTGCGTTTTTTGTTGTATTGAAGTTGCAGATAAACCACAGTTGGAGGTGGCACATTTTTAGTTTTGCGAAGACCAGGACCGACGTAGTTGCGGCCATAAGGCCGACAGGGCCGGCCCCAGCATATTTTGCACCCTAGGCGAGGATCCCTTCTGGCGCCCCCCCATGCACCCCCCGTCAGAGCCAGCAGGGGTGCTTTGGGCAGGTAGTGGGTGCAGTTTGGCGCCCCTAAGGGCCAGGGCGCTCTAGGCGAATGCCTAGTTCGCCTAGTAAGCGAGCCGGCCCTGAAGGCCGAGTAGCCTCTGTGTCTGGAAGGCCGTGACAAAGGGATGGGTACGGACAACGGTGGCTAGGTGGATGATGTCTGCCGCTCTGTTTTGTGGCAGGTAAGCCATGCATGTCTTGGAATCCAGTAGAGCACCGATGTACTGTATTTTCTGGAGCGGTTGGAGTTGAGACTTTTGCAGATTGACTTGCAGGCCCAGGTTTTCCAAGAGTACCATTGTCTCGTTGATGTTTGAGACCAGAGTGTCCTTGGAGGATGCTACCAAGAGCCAATCGTCGATGTATGGGTAGATGGAGATACCCTTGAGACGGAGGAAGGCCGCCACCACAATCATAGTCTTTGTGAAGACTCTTGGGGCGCTTGAAAGGCCGAATGGTAGGGCTGCATATTGGTAATGCTGTTGACCAATTGCGAAGCGTAGGTATTTGAGGTGGGAGGGGTGGATGGTGAGGTGAAAGTACGCGTCTTGGAGGTCAAGGGTGGCCATCCAGACATTTTTCCGGAGAAGTGGCATAATCTGCTGCAAGGACACCATGCGGAAGCGGTGGTAGGTGACATAACAGTTCAGCTCCCTTAGATCTAATATGGGTCGAATGCCTCCATCCCGTCCCATGGAGGTGTGGTGGTACCCGCTCGATAGCTCCCTTTTGCAGAAGGACGAACACCTCGTCTAGGAGAGGTGGGGAAGGGGGTGTGGTGATGACGACTGGAGTAATGGGGTGCTGGTGGAATTGGATATGGTAGCCTTGGGTCACGATGGACAGCACCCATTCATCCTATCCAAGGTGATGTGACGCCAGGCGTGAAGGAAGGGTGACAGACGGGTTTGACCTGACTTGATAGGTGGGAAGTCAAAAGCCCTGCTTGCAGGACTTTGCTTGTTTGGTGCGGGAGGGCTGTTGTCGAGTTCCAAACTTAGGCTTTTGAAAGGCGGGTCTTTGACCACCCGAAGTCGTACGTGGTCTCCATTGCCTGTCAGGAGACTGGCAAGTTGGGGTGCATCTTTGTCAGGGCCTAGACCAGGTGCGAGGGTGATATTGTTGCCTCGTGGAGGATGACACTCCTAGAGCATGAGAGGC
>NW_015175396.1:161617-164116 GCF_001447785.1 Gekko japonicus | reverse complement strand
GTTCGAAAACCTAGCACAGTGCTGGCAAGACTCAGGTCGATGAGACTCTCCCAAACAAAAAATACAGAGGGTGTGGTGGTCAGGTGGTGCAAGTTTACTGCCGCAGCCTTTACACCAGTTAAAAAAGCCCCACTTCTCCATAGAACAAGAAGAGCAGAGGAGAAAGAAGGGGAGGGTAGAGCCCGAAGGCCACACTGAGGAAAACGGCAACCTCCCCCCTCAGGAAAAATAAAAGGTTGTGTTTTTAAAAAATTTTAGTAGGTAACAAAGAAGTAATACGAAAAAAGGAGAAAAGTGAGGAAAAAATCCAAAGAGCCGTGAGGCAAATAGCCAAATACAGCGAACCGATCAGATCGACGGAGAAAAGGTTTTTCCAACATGGCGGTAAGAAAGGACCTAGCGGGATGTCCGCGCCCTCCCCTCTGGGCATGTGTGGTGGGGTTCCTGCGCATGCCCGAGGTCTGGGTGCGAAAATCCGTTAAAGAGCTTGCTACAATGCCGATCGATCCCGCGCGTATGCACTGAATCCCATGGGTGTGAAGCACAGAGACCACGTCGAAGATCTGGGTTCCTTGCCATGCCAGTTGGAAGGCATCCCCTAGGGAATGGGTAGCTGCCCCTCCAGTAAGCAGAACTGGGGGCATTTGGTGTTCAAGGAAGAGACAAACAGGTCCATCTGGGGCTGCCCCCATCAGCAGAACACAGGTGTCGTCCTTGAGACACCATTGGTGTGCAGACATGTTGCCTCTGCTGAGAATGTTCACAGTCCCATTTGCCACCCTGTTGATGTAGATAGCCTCCAAGGAGATGGTGTCCTGAATGGCTCAATGCCAAAGGAGAGAGGCTTCCAAACAGATGGAGAGGGAACCAGTAACTCCCTGCTTGTTTATGAAGAACTTTGTTATAGTGTTGTCTGTGGGTATTATCATCTTTCTGCCAGAGACTAGGGGTGTAAAAGAAATCAAAGCATATCTGACTGCCCTGAGGTCTAAAAGATTAATATGCATGCCCCGCTCAGAAGGGGACCAATGCCCACTGGCTCTATGGAAAACACAGTGCACTACCCATCCCAAAAGGGATGTGTCTGTAAAAACTTGTAAAAATCATCATGGAGCCTGTCAGCAGATTCTCCCAAGATGACCTAAGGAATGGACTAGTGCTCTAGGAATAGACAATTTCAATTTCCATTCGGGGAGTGGGGGGTCTGATTGCATGTTGGTGGATCTGAGGAACCAGGTCTGAAGAAGCCTCATGAATAATCACGCAAAGGGGACCACGGCAGTAGTAGAGGCCATGAGGCCTAGAAGCCTCTGTATGGGCTTGATAGACTGAAATCCATTGCAGGCAAATCTCTGGGCCATTACTCATACGGAGGCTGTCCTATTCTGAGGAATAGAAGCTTTCCCTCTATCGGACTCTAGGAGGGCCCCAATGAATACGATGGACCAAGTTGCATATAGGATGGATTTATTTCAACTACTCTGAAGGCCCAGAGAATTCACAGTGGAGATTGTTAGGGAACCACAATCAGCTAGTAGGTTAAAGGAGAATGCAGTAAAAAGCCAATTGTCTAAGTAGGGATAGATGATGCAGCCGCTTAAGCGTAGATGAGCAACTACCTCGTACATGAATTTGGTGAACACTCTGGTAGCAGTGGCCAAGTCAAAGGGATGGGCAACATACTGGCAGCAGGCCTGGCCGCATTGGAAATGAAGAAACTTTCAAATCTGGACTGTATAGCAATATGGAAGTAGGTATCCTCACGGTTAATAATAGCAAACCAGTCATGGGGGCAAATCAGGCCTATGAGCAGTGGAGTTAGTGTGAGCTAGCTCCGTTTTTTACCCTCCAGCTCACGCATTTTTGTCTTAGCTCAGGAAGGATGGCTCCAGGACAAACCAATCTATGCAGTAGCCAAATTGCTTGCTCACAACTATAATGTCAGTAGCTCACAAAGTATAATTTTGCTCAGAAGACTCCACAGCTTAGAGGGAGCATTGCCTATGACCTCCTGTAACATGGTCCTGCGAAACTCAGGGACTACAAGGAACTTATTAAGAGTCCTTAGGTCCAATATAGGATGTTTACCACCACCCTTCTTATCAACTAGGAAATGACGAGAATTAAAACTGTTCTGGACTCACGAAGTAGGATAGGCTCAATGTACCCTTTATTCAAAAGCTGGAGCACCTCCTGTTGCAACTCTGGGAGTGGCATAGAAGGGGAAGCATCAGGACAAGCAACTGCTGAAACGCGAAGGAAATTTCCTTTCTGATCAATGCTAAAAATGGACCGTTGTTAAACATGCTGTCCATTCTTATCAAGATATACTGACTATCTGCATACCAAAGTGGAGTAGAGCAAGATGAATTACTCAAAGCTCCAAGAGGTTGATGGGTAAACTTGTCTCGCTCCTGGACCATCAGCTCTGAACTGGTACTCTGTCTAATGTTGCTCCCCATCCCAACAGGCAGGTGTCCATGCTGCTTCACCTCTGGG